>NW_027650276.1:0-12500 GCF_965287045.1 Carcharhinus amblyrhynchos | reverse complement strand
GACAGTGTAGAGGGAGCTTTACTCTGTATCTAACCCCGTGCTGTACCTGTCCTGGGAGTGTTTGATGGGGACAGTGTAGAGGGAGCTTTACTCTGTATCTAACCCCGTGCTGTCCCTGTCCTGGGAGTGTTTGATGGGGGACGTGTAGAGGGAGCTTTACTCTGTATCTAACCCCGTGCTGTACCTGTCCTGGGAGTGTTTGATGGGGGACAGTGTAGAGGGAGCTTTACTCTGTATCTAACCCCGTGCTGTACCTGTCCTGGGAGTGTTTGATGGGGGACAGTGTAGAGGGAGCTTTACTCTGTATCTAACCCCGTACTGTACCTGTCCTGGGAGTGTTTGATAGGGGGACAGTGTAGAGGGAGCTTTACTCTGTATCTAACCCCGTACTGTATCTGTCCTGGGAGTGTTTGATGGGGGGACAGTGTAGAGGGAGCTTTACTCTGTATCTAACCCCGTGCTGTCCCTGTCCTGGGAGTGTTTGATGGGGACAGTGTAGATGGAGCTTTACTCTGTATCTAACCCCGTGCTGTCCCTGTCCTGGGAGTGTTTGATGGGGACAGTGTAGAGGGAGCTTTACTCTGTATCTAACCCCGTGCTGTACCTGTCCTGGGAGTGTTTGATGGGGGACAGTGTAGAGGGAGCTTTACTCTGTATCTAACCCCGTGCTGTCCCTGTCCTGGGAGTGTTTGATGGGGGGACAGTGTAGAGGGAGCTTTACTCTGTATCTAACCCCGTGCTGTCCCTGTCAGAAGCGATGGATGGTGGGGAACTTGCAGAGTGGCTCCTCGATGTCCTGAGAACAAAGGGTTACCGAGACGGTCTCCATGTCAAGAAACTGGCCAGGCTGAGCCTTGTGCAGAGACGTCAGGAGTTGACAGAGATGTTGATGGCCACGGGTTACCCCACGCTTTCTGCCTTCCTCGCTGACCTCCCACAAGTCGAAGTGGTGACGTCACAAGGTTCCCCCGACAACTTCGTCATTCGTCTTCGACCTTCCGGCAAGGGGGCATCCTGGCAAAACCCAACAGGTAAATGCCCACTTTCAAATCACAAATTATTCAGCCAGGTCACTGAGGGAGTGCTGCACTGTCGGGGGTAGATGTATATACTCTAGGATTTGAGCTCCATAATCCAGGCCGACACTCCCCCCGGTGTCAGTACATAAGAACATAAGAAATAGGAGCAGGAGTCGGCCATCTAGCCCTTCGAGCCTGCCCCGCCATTCAATAAGATCATGGCTGATCTGTCGTGGCTCAGTTCCACTTTCCCGCCCTCTCCCCATAACCCTTAATCCCCTCTCTTATCAAGAACCCATCAACCCGCGTCTTAAAAATATTTAGCGAGGCAGCCTCCACCACTTCAACGGGCAGAGAATTCCAGAGATTCACCACCCTTTGAGTGAAGAAGTTCCTCCTCAACTCCGTTCTAAACCGCCTCCCCTTTATCTTGAGGCTGTGCCCCCTAGTCCTACTGTCTTTTTTGAGCGGGAAGAGTCTCTCCACCTCTATCCTATCCATCCCATTCATCATCTTATACGTCTCAATGAGATCTCCCCTCATTCTTCTAAACTCTAACGAGTACAAGCCTAGTTTATTCAGCCTCTCCTCATAGCTCAATCCCCTCAACTCCGGTATCAGCCTAGTAAACCTCCTCTGCACTCCCTCCAGGGCCAAAATATCCTTGCGCAGGTGCGGCGCCCAAAACTGCACACAGTACTCCAGCTGCGGCCTCACCAATGCCCTATACAGCTGCAGCAAGACCTCCCTACTTTTATATTCAATCCCCCTCGCTATGAAGGCCAGCATCCCATTCGCCTTCCTGACCACCTGCTGCACCTGCAAGCTGGGTTTTTGCGACTCATGCACAAGGACCCCGAGGTCCCTCTGCACCGTCGCCTGCTGCAGTTTTTCGCCACGTAAGTAATAGTCCTTCCTACCATTCTTCCTACCAAAGTGGACCACCTCACACTTGCCAACACTAAATTCCATTTGCCATTTCCTGGCCCATTCGCCCAGCCTATCTAGATCCTTCTGCAGACTCTCCACACCCTCCGCACAATTTGCCTTTCCCCCAATCTTGGTGTCATCAGCAAATTTCGACACCCTGCACTCGGTTCCCTCCTCCAGATCATCTATATAAATGGTAAATAGCTGAGGCCCCAGCACCGACCCCTGGGGCACCCCACTAGTCACCAACCGCCAATCCGAATAGCACCCATTGACCCCCACTCTCTGCCTCCTATTTGACAACCAATCCTCTATCCACGCTAACACCCTACCCCCAACTCCATGTCCCCTGACCTTCTGCAATAACCTCTTGTGAGGTACCTTGTCAAACGCCTTCTGAAAATCCAGAAAGACCACATCCACCGGCTCTCCTCTATCCACTGCCCTAGACACATCCTCATAGAACTCCAGTAAATTTGTCAGACACGACTTCCCTTTAATGAAACCGTGTTGCGTCTGCCCTATCAAGCAATTCCCTTCAAGATGCCTCGCAATTTCCTCCTTAATGACGGATTCTAACATTTTACCTACCACAGACGTTAAACTAACCGGCCTATAATTCCCCGCCTTTTGCCTGGCACCCTTCTTAAACAACGGCGTAACATTAGCCGTTTTCCAATCTTCCGGCACTTCCCCGGAATCCAGCGACGTCTGGAAAATAACCACCAAGGCATCCACTATCACCTCCGCCATTTCTTTCAGAACCCTCGGATGCATTCCATCCGGTCCTGGGGACTTGTCCACAATCAGCCCCTCCAGTCTGTCGAGCACCACCTCTCTAGTAACAGTAATGTCATTAAGACCCTCCAGTCCTACCACCTTTCCATCTCTAACACCCGGCAAATTATTCACGTCCTCCTCCGTGAAGACAGAAACAAAAAAGGTATTCAAGACCTTAGCCATATCCCCATCCCCTACCACTAGGTCCCCTTTCTCATCCTCTAAAGGACCAACGTTCACCCTAGCCAGCCTCTTCCTTTTTATATATTTATAAAAACTCTTGCTATCCTTTTTTATATTAAGTGCTAGCCCAGCCTCATAGCTTCTCCTACCCTTCTTTATCAACTTCTTTGTCAATCTTTACTGAGGGAGTGCTGCACTGTCAGGGGTAGATGTATATACTCTAGGATTTGAGCTCTATAATCCAGACCGACACTCCCCACCCTGGTGCCTGTCCCTCTCTGCCACCCTGTTTAAATTACACTGTCATACCTGCAAATCCGAATCAGCTTGACCCTGTCCTTCCTCCTGGGTGAGGTTGGTGGGGGCATCAGTGCCATCGCCTGTCAACTGGCTTTGCTCCTGGAACCTGTCGATGGAACGTGTCAGTAAAAGATCAGCAAAAGACTCCACAGCACGCACACAGAGGGGCTGAATGGCCTCCTCCTGTTCCTGTGTAACAGGCTCGAGGGGCTGAATGGCCTCCTCCTGTTCCTGTGTAACAGGCTCGAGGGGCTGAATGGCCTCCTCCTGTTCCTGTGTAACAGGCTCAAGGGGCTGAATGGCCTCCTCCTGTTCCTGTGTAACAGGCTCGAGGGGCTGAATGGGGCCTGTGGGGATTTATATGAAGGGGGGAGTCTGTGATGGGGTGGGAGTTGCAGGGGGAGGGCGTGGGAAAGAGGGATTATTTCTTCCCGTTGTGTTCCCAAATTCTCTTTGCTCTTCCTGACCCTCTCTCTCTTATTTTCTTTTCCCTGTTTAGGAGAAGCCCCTGTGCTGTGCTCTCCCACTCACACCAGCTCCCCGTCAGTGCTGGAGAAACGGGAATCTCCCAGGAAGGATCCCGGGAGCTGTATCCGCAACGTCCCTATCGCCTCCCCCAGCACCAATGGTGAGTTTCTCTGGGTCCCCTGCCTCACGGTGTGGGGCCTAACCCAGGGCACCAGGGCTTTGAAAGTCCAACATCAGAATTCCTGCTGGGATTGTGTGGGAATTTGGTGAGAGATCACATGGATAATCTCCCATAGGAACAGTGCCACAGGAGTCCCTCAGAATAGTGCCCCAGACCCATCTTCAGCTCCTTCATCAATGACCTTCCCTCCGTCACAAGGTTGGAAGAGGGGATGTTCGCTGATGATTACACAATGTTCAACACCATTCGCATCACCTCAGAGACTGACCAACTCAGACCAACACTCCCCCAGTGCCAGTGCTGAGACCATTCAGCCCATCGACTGTTCAATCTCCTCCTTTGGGACTTACCAACACCAATGGGGCTAACTGTTCGACTCGCCAGAGACTAGGGTAACATCAGCACAGAGTTCCCTGCATTCAAACCCAGATACTCTTTCCTAACACTCTCTGTGAAACATTCTTCAGGCAGAATCTACCTTCAAACCTCAGGAGATATCAGGGAATAGCGAGCAAAACCTCGGTGACATTTCCAAACAGCGAATTACAGGAGGAGAGAAAGAGACAGAGAGAGGGAGACAGAGACAGAAAGAGAGAGAAAGAGGGGACAAGAGAGAGAGAGAAACGGAGATAGAGAGAGACAGAGAGACAGAGAAAGAGAGACAGAGAGAGAGCGAGAGACAGAGATAGAAAGACAGAAACAGAGATAGAGAGAAACAGACAGAAAGAGAGACAGAGAGAGAGAGACAGAAAGAGAGGGAGGGAGGGAGTAAGCGAGGGAGGGATTTGAACAGGAGGATGGGAATTGTAGGGGCTGGAGGAGGTTACAGAGATAGGGAGGGAGGGGGCGAGGGAGCGGGTATGAGGCTCCCAGGTGGTGGGTGATCGAACATGGGGGAGGATGGGTAGGGTTGGGAGTGGGGGAGGGAGGAGTGGTTTGGGGCAGATGAATGGGACTGATATCGGACATGGTGGCAGCAGCATGGGGGTGAGGTTTGACGTTATGGTGGGGCGGGGGATGAACCAAATCTTGTCCATGTGAACCATGAGAGGGCGTGCCAATGGCAGGCTGTGGTGAAGGGGCAGTTGGAGACCAATGGACGACAGATCCCTGTTCCTCCAGTATTGGCCAGTCTGTTCCGGAGATCGTTTTGACCGTGCAGTGGAGATCTCTTCACTGGAACATTCCTGATGATTGTCCTGGAGATATCTGATGGGGTTGGTGAGGGATGGGATTCTGTTGCTGTGATGTGTTAGGTCTTTACGGGATGGGGTAATCTTACACAGATTGTCACCCCCAACTCACCCCGATTATTTCTGCCAAGTGAGGGATCGCTGCAAATTGTGGGGATGACGGTTGAAAAGGTGGAGGTCCCAGGAAAACTGGGATGTCCGATCTTCCTCACAGCGAGAGGGCAAAGATTTAATATTCACGCTGAAATGATTTCTCTCTCTGTCTCCCTGTCTCTTTGTGTGTGTTTCTCTCTCTCTGTGTCTCCCTCTCTCTGTCTCCCCCTCACTCTCTCTGTTTGACACTATCTCCCCCTCGGTCTCTCTCCCTCTCTCCCTGACGCTGTCTCCCTCTCCCTGTCTCTCTGACGCTATCTCCCTCTCTCTGTCTCCCCCCCTCTCTCTCTGTCTCCCCCTCTCTGACGCTATCTCCCTCTCTCTGACGCTATTTCCCTCTCTCTGATGCTATCTCCCTCTCTCTCTGTCTCCCTCTCTCTCTCTTACAGATTCAGCTGCTCTGACCTCCCCCTCTGGAAGAGGTGGGTTCAGGTCGAGTGTCCGGGAGTCGGAGACCCTTCAGCAAGTCCGCGACAATATCCTGCATCTGGTTCAGCAGCACAGTGAGGGTCTCAGTGTGTTCCAGCTTCAGCGAGCGTACGCCAGGGCTCACCACCACCAGCTCACACCCCTGGGTCACGCCACCATTAAAGACTTGCTTCGGGGGATGTCAGGCTTAGTGTGTCTGCGAGGACTGGGCGTCCAGACCCAGATCTTCCCCTGCTCGACTGCGGGCACGTCGCAGGGGAGGGAACAGAGTTCATTCGGTAAGTATCGCGCACAGTCCCGTAACTAAGACCCATAACCTGACACTCCCCCCGGTGCTGGTACTGAGGGAGTGCTGCACTGTCGGGGGTAGATGTATATACTCTAGGATTTGAGCTCTATAATCCAGGCTGACACTCCCCCCGGTGCCAGTACTGAGGGAGTGCTGCACTGTCGGGGGTAGATGTATATACTCTAGGATTTGAGCTCCATAATCCAAGTGAGGGCAGGGTGGGGTCACCCTGGGATCAATTGCCGTGATTTGGATCTTTCTGTGCCCAACACCATTAGCCCTTGTAAGCGGGTATGGTTAATTTGCCACCCCCCCCACCCACTTGAATGAGATTGAGACGGAAGCCTTAAGACTAGGCCTTATTTCACTCTGTGGGCCTTGTCGATCTAAACCATCCCCCCCCCAAGTTGCCTTACATCCCAAATTGTTGCCCCCCCTCATTCCCTGCCCATGGGCGAGGGGCCCAGGGCCAGCTGCTTTCTGTTTATGGTGACATTCATTGACTTGTCTCCCTCTCATTTTAATCCCCTCAGGCCCTCCCCCTCACCCGCCCCTCTCCGAAGGTCTTTCCTCCGGGAGTGTGACGAGCGACGGGGGATGTGGAGAAACCACGTCGCCGGGCTCTGGATCCCTGGATCACGGACGCCTGGATACGGGGAGTGCAGCCCAGGAGCCAGGACCTGCGGCCTCGCAAAATTTGGACGGTTCCCTTAGCCCACGACCTTTGACCCCACGCCCCCTCATGCCCCACCCTCTTGTCAGGCTGGCAGGGCCCAGTTACCCACTCTACTTTGCCAGCCCCTCCCTGCGCACGTCCCTGCCCTGCGCCTCCCCCCATAAGTCCACACTAGGCCGTCACCCCGGGCAGCCCTGGCTTAGCCATGGCACTCACGGATGGCCCCCTGGCCAGGCTTTCGGGGCCAGCTCGGACCGCCCAGCTCCCAGGGCAGGTAGGCCAACAGCGGGGATTGCGGCCTACCCCTCCACCCCGCCCTGGGCCTCGCCTGGCCTGGCCCACAACCAGGGTGCAAACCCAGCCTACTTCTCTCCTCACCGGCAACCCCCTCCCCGACCCCCTGCCAGCTCCCCTTACCTGTATGCGGAGGACCAGCAGCTGGCCTGTGCCCTGCTATAGCAGTTAGGCCTCAGAGGCCTACACGGGGAGGCCTTTGATGACCAAACTTCTTACCTGGTGGCAGCTTGCAGGAGGGTCACTGGGCAAGGCCTAGCGTGTGCTGCCTGTCCCGAATTGCCCCTTGACCTGGGCCCAGCCTCGCCAGACCCTCTTCCAGATGGAGGGCGGCAGTTAAGAGTCAACCGCCTCGCTTGCTGTGGCTCTGGAGTCACACGTAGGCCAGACCGGCCAAGGATGGCAGATTGCCTTCCCTAAAGCAGGCGACACTGCTGACCCCAATTTAAGGCCAATGACCATTGCGGCCTCTCACCCCCTCCCCCCCCCACCCCAGAAAACCTCCACCCTCTGCGGGGACCTCGACAGCCACCCGCCTGCAGCAACACCCTCTCGCCCCAATGCAAAATGGCTGCCCTCCACCTCCACGCCCCCCCACCCCACCCTGACCCTCAAAACAACACCATGGCGGTCCCCCACTTATCCCCGAGATCCTCAACACCCTCCCCCTCCTTCTGAACAACCCCCACCCCCTCTCCCCCCACTACCAGGGAAGGGGGCAGGAAGTGGTGTGTCCCCTCGGCCTCTATGGAAATATCACCCCCTTCCCCAGGTGGTTGGCACTTTCTCCTCACCCCACCTGGCGAGGGACTGAACCATTGAATTCTCCGCTTACCCCGTACCTGCGGCGAGAGAACGGGCGCTGTGCTGGGAAGCTGAAGGAACGTGCGTGCGCGCGACAACGAGAAAACATACAGCAGGTCCAACAATCTTTGTTTTAATATTTAAACCTCGCGAAATAAATTATGACTGATCGCAAAGTGAGTTGCTCAGAGTGGAGGGGGGGAGAGGGGGAGAGGGGGTGCCGCGAGGGGGATGATGGCGAGTCTGGGACATCTCAAAGCTCCCACGTGGGACTCCCCATACTTCTGGAAAGGGGGGACGGGGGGGGGGGTGTGAGATTCCTCGAGGAGGACGGCTCGGGAAGGGGATGGGGGACATTTACCACGACGCACCCTCCCAGTTCAGAGACCGGGAGGAGGGTGCGGGGAAGGGGGGATGGTTAGTGGGGTCTTCAGTTCACGCAGAAAGAGAGAGAGAGACTGGGGGGTGATGAGTGGGGGGAGAGGGGAGCTCGTTCTCCTTCGAGCGGAGAAGGTTAAGGGGGAGATTGAATCGAGTCGTTCCAAATTGGGGAAGGGGGTTTGTGATAAGGAGAAACTGTTTCCAGCGACAGGAGGGTCGGGGACCAGAGGGGGACACAGATTGAAGGCGATCGGGGAAAGAACCGGAGGGGGGGAGATGAGGGAATGTTTATTGTGAACACTGCGAGTTGTTGTGATCTGGAAGGCGCTGCCTGAAAGGACGGTGGAAGCTGATTCAACAGGAACTTTCCAAAGGGGCAACTGGAGAAATACTCAATAGGGAAAGATTTACAGAGAGATGGAGGGTGGAGAGGAGAGGGGGGATTGAGGGGATCACTTGTTCACAGAGCTGGGCAGCACGGTAGCACAGTGGTTAGCACTGCTGCTTCACGGCTCCAGGGTCTCCTGGGTTCGAATCCTGGCTCGGGTCACAGTCTGTGTGGAGTTTGCACATTCTCCCCATGTCTGTGTGGGTTTCCTCCGGGTGCTCCAGTTTCCTCCCACAGTCCAAAGATATGCGGGTTAGGTTGATTGGCCATGCTAAGAAATTGCCCCTTAGTGTCCAGGGGTGTGTAGGTTAGAGGGATTAGTGGGTAAATGTGGAGGGATATGGGGGTAGGGCCTGGGTGGGATTGTGGTCAGTGTAGACTCGATGGGCTGAAGGGCCTCTTTCTGCACTGTAGGGTCCTATGAGTTCTGTCACAGGAGCAAGGAGAGGAATGGCCTCCCTTGTAGCCTCGTGTTGGGCGGATGTGGAGGTGATCGGACGCACTCAGTGGATTGTCTTCAACACTTGGAACCCTCTCTTCCCGAGATGTGTCACACTGCTCCCAGCCGACGCTGTCCGGAATCCGCCCTTTGCCGGTGCGCTGGTGGAGAATTCGCCGCGGCGGTGAAGAAGCCTCTTTTACGGAGAATAAGAACGTCCTTTCGAGAGCAGGGGGACCGTCTCCAACATCCAGCCCTGTGTCGAGCTCCGTCACCAGCTCCACTGAGGACCACTGCAGGGTTTCCCACCTCACTGAGGGCAGAGGGGGAGGGTCCCACAACACTTCACAACAACAGCCAGCATTTTCATAGCGTCCTAAACCCACTGAAACATCCCCCAGGATCCTCTGGGGGAGTGATTATCGAACACTACGTGGGGTGGGGGGAGGGGGCGTAATTTACCAGGATGCACTCGACCAGCTTCCCAGACCAGGAGGGGGCTGATGGGGGCGGGGAGGGGGGGGGGTCGTTCTCCTTTGTGTGGTGATGGTTAAGGGCAGATGAAGAGATATCAGGGATAGGGGATAAAAAGCTCGGTCGAAAGAAGGAGAGATAAAGGAGTGTCTTAAAGAAGGAGAGACGGGGAGACAGAGAGAGACAGAGACAGAGAGAGAGAGAGAGAGAGAGACAGAGATGGAGGTGGAGAGGTTTACAGAGGGAACTCCAGAGATTAGGATCCCACCAGGCAGCTGAAGGCACGGCCGCCAATGGCAGAGCGATGGGAATAAGGGGACGCTCAAGAGGCCGGAATCGGAGGAACACAGAGACAAGACCCTGAGACACAGGAGTAGAAGTAGGCCGTTCGGCCCATCGAGTCTCCCCTGCCATTCAATGAGATTGTGACTGATCTGATGTGATAATCCTCCGCTCCCGCTTTCCCACCTTATCCCCTGGATTCCCTCACTGGTTAACAATCTGTCTGTCTCAGCCTCAAACATACCTAAACCCCCCACCACCGCCCCCCCACCCAACCCCGCCGCCACCCCCCCCTCGAGAATCCGATACGCCTCAATAAGGTCGCCTCTCATTCTGTGAAACTCCTGTGAGTACAGACCCAACCTACCTCAACCTCTCCTCATAAGGAAATCCCTCCCTACCCGGGATCGACCGAGATATCCTCCAATACTGGGATATCTTTCCTGAGATAAGGAGACCAAAACTGTTCACAGTATTCCAGGTGTGGTCTGACGAGCATCCCAGAGATTTGGAGGATACAGAGATAGGGAGGGATTGGAACAGGAGGATGAGAATTGTAGGGGCTGGAGGAGGTTACAGAGATAGGGAGGGAGGGATTTGTAGGATCCCAACAATTTTCATCCTCCCTCGCTCCCTCCCTTCCTATCTGTGTGACCTCTGCCCTCTCTCACTCCGGGGGGTGGTGGGTGCGCTGGTGGGCGGTGAGGTAGCGCCTTTGGGCGAACGTTTTTGGGCAGTCCTGGCAGGCAAAGGGCCTCCCGATGCGCCCGTGTGCCAGCCTGTGCCGGCGGAGGTTGCCAGCCTGGGTGAAGGATTTGCCGCAGTCGGGGCAGGGGAAGGGGCGGGCTCCGGAGTGCGTGAGGCTGTGCCGGCGGAGACTCCCGGCATCCGCAAAGCGGCGTCCGCACTGCGGGCAGGGGTGAGGGCGCTCCCCGGTGTGGGTACGGAGGTGGGCCTGGAGGTGGCTGCGATCTGTGAAGCGATGGCCACACTGCGGGCAGGGGTGAGGGCGCTCCCCGGTGTGGGTACGGAGGTGGGCCAACAAGCGGCTGCCATCGGCGAAGGCTTTGCCGCAGGACTGGCAGGGATAGGGGCGCAGGCCACGGTGTGCCCGCCGGTGTTTCCAGAGGTGTGAGGCCTGGCGGAAGGCTTTGCCACATTCCGGGCAGGGATAGGGCCTGTCGGCTGAGTGGGTGCGCTGGTGGGCGCGGAGACGCGAGCGGTCAGGGAAGGCCTTGCCGCAGCCCGGGCAGGCGTGCGGCCTCTGGCCGGCGTGGCTGGCCAGCTGGTGCCGGCGCAGGCTTCCGGCCTGTGTGTAGGCCCGGCCGCATTCCCCGCACCGGAAAGGCCTCTCCCCAGTGTGGGTGCGGAGGTGGGCCAGCAGGCGGCAGCTGTCGGTGAAGGCCTTGCCGCAGGGCTGGCAGCGGTAGGGCCGGGCCTCGCCGTGGGCCAGCCGGTGACGGCGCAGGTTGGCCGCGTGCCCAAAGCCCTTGCCGCACTGGGGGCACCGCAGTGCCACCTCCCCCCGGTGAGCAAGCCGGTGAGCCCGCAGCGAAGCCGCCAGCCGGTACGAGCGGCCACACTCGCCGCAGGCGTGGCTGGCGCCGGTGGGGGAGTGAGTCAGCCGGTGTCGCCGCAGGTTGGAGACGTGGTTAAATTCCCGGCCGCAATCCCGGCACCGGAACTGCTTCTGGCCTGTGTGGGTCAGGCGGTGCAGCAGAAGATTGGTAGAAAGCTTGAAAGACTTGCCGCAGTCGGAACAGCGGAATGGCCTCCCCTCCGGAGTGGCGCCGTCCAGGCTCTCGCACCCAGTGCCATCCGGTAACTGTCCCGCCATCACCTCACCCCCCCCCCACCGCCCCGGCACTGAGCCACAAACACGGGTCCTGTTTACGAGAATCCCGGGCCGGACCCCCACCCCAGCCTCTCTCGGAGTGGGATCCGGGATTCAGGGAGTCCCGGGTGAGACCCCCCCCTCCTCAGTCTCCCTCGGAGTGGGATCCGGGATTCAGGGAGTCCCGGGTGAGACCCCCCCCTCCTCAGTCTCTCTTGGAGTGGGATCCGGGATTCAGGGAGTCCCGGGTGAGACCCCCCCCTCCTCAGTCTCTCTCGGAGTGGGATCCCGGTTATTGACAGTTCGCTCCGGATGACTTTCCCGCTGATCCTCGTAGTCTGGGAGCGCGCTCGACAGGACCGGCACGTTCTGGATCTCCCCGAGAGCGAGCGACTGTTGCTCCAGGCTGTCACGTAGTGTTGGGGGTGAGGGGCGGGGGTACTCGCCCCTCCCTCCTCCTCGTTCCCGGAATCCCAGCTCCCGTCCTCACTCGCTGACCCCCACCCCGGGAGTGTCTCTCCCTCGGACAGAGTTTGCTTTTAGCAAAGCTTCCAAATCAGACGCGGGGAGGGGAGGGGGAGGAAGGGGTCGATGTGAGGGGCGGGGGGGCAGATTCGAGCTCTCTCGGCTCCCACCCGGGCTGCTCTCCTGGTTTAATCGCAGTTCTCCGGCACGGAACGGGACAGGAATACAGGAATCTCCCTTCCCCCATCGTCAGGAAACACTCGACCTACACCGGACCACCCACTCTCCTCCCCAGCTTCCCACAGGGTCCTAGAGACAACCTCCGGGTCGTTCCAGAGGAGGACTCAGCCCGGAGAGGAAGGATAGTGAGGGAGGGATTTGAACAGGAGGATGAGAATTGTAGGGACTGGAGGAGGTTACAGAGATAGGGAGGGAGGGGATATCTCATTTTCTTGATCTAATGATACGCAGTCCATTCAGTCCCTTGAGCCTGGCTATCTCCCATTCAATGGCTGGTCTGATTGTTGTCCCAATTTCC
>NW_027650275.1:110000-121063 GCF_965287045.1 Carcharhinus amblyrhynchos | reverse complement strand
ACAGTCTGAGACAGGAACCGGGAGTTAATTTACCCTTTCTCCCTGTGCTCTGAACACCCACCCCCATGACATTGGATCTCAATCTCTCACAGGAGCCCTGGATCTCTGCCGAATTTCCATAAACGCTCTCCCGTTAACCCAGGGATGTCTCCTCACCTCTGTCTTCAAATCTACCTTATCCTAAACCGAAGACAGCACCGCTCCCTCACAGCTCCAGGGTCGATCCCCGGCTCGGGTCACTGTCTGTGCAGAGTCTGCACATTCTCCCCGTGTCTGCGTGGGTTTCCTCCGGGTGCCCCGGTTTCCTCCCCCAGTCCGAAAGACAGGCATTAACCGCTAAACTGGAGGGGGCAGAGAAGAGGTTCCATTACCCTGAGGGGAGGTAGGTAATGAAAGGGGAGCAGGGGGGGAGATTGGATATGATATTCCCGCCAGGTGGGGAGGTGTTTGGAGAAGGGGTGGGGAGGGGTTGAAATGTGTCTGGGGGTGGGGACAACAAGGGGGGGTTGGAGTTCACAGTGACAGGGCGAGGGGGGGTTTGTAGAGAGCGGGAGACCAACAGCACTGTCAAAGGACCCAACCGCACCGGGGCAATCATTCAGAAACATACATCGGCTTTCTTCTGGGGAGCCAATGGCTGAGTGGTATTATCGCTCGGCTATTAGTTAACCCAGAGACTCGGCTAATGTCCTGGGGAGCCCCGGGTTCGTATCCCGCCACGGCAGAGTTTGGATTCAATAAAGAAAATCTGGAATTAAGAACCTCCTGATGACCCGAGGTCGGAAAAACCCATCCAGTTCCCCTTGCGAGAAGCCGTCCTTACCCCGCCCCCCCCCCCCCGGGGTCTGGCCTACACGTGACTCCCGGAGAGCCACCCAGCAATGTGGGTGACTCTCAACTGCCCCTCCCAGGGGGCAACTAGGGATGGGCAATGAATTCTGACCAGCCAGCGACACCTCACCGTGTCCCAGGAATAAATGTGCCGAAATTGGTATAAGGGGTAGAGACGGGGAGAGGTACTTTGCACTCTTGTGGGTCACCAGATGTCTTCCTGTGGGAAGGTCGGTGCCGTGCCCTGGTGATACCCCCACCCTCAGCACCGCCCCCAGTGATCTCAGTCTTGTGCGAGACCGAATGGAGACTAAGAGCCGGGACGTTGGATAAACCTGAGGAGGGGACAGACAGAATCAGAGAATAGGGCAGGGTTTCTGAGAGAGACGGGCTGAAGACCGCCCCGAAGGTTTCCTGCACTCTTGCCGGTGGTCAGATGCCTTCCTGTGGGGTGGGTTACACCCCCCCCCCAACCCTCCCAATGATGCCAGTCTTGTGCCAGACTGAATGGAAACTGAGTGCCCACATCAGAGGCCGTCTCGGAGACGGTGGGGAGGGGGGAGGGGAGGGGATGTGGGGCGTGGAGGTTTGAAAAATTTCCACTTGGCACAGGTGGCGGGGACACCTGGGGGGGGACCCACTCCCCCCCCCCAGGCTGCACCACAGCCGTGCCACCAGCAGGGGGCACTCAGAGACCACGAAACCGGCAAAAGATTCACGGGTGGCTCTGGGTCGCTGTTAAGTTGGGTCTTGGAAATCTTTTTAACCCTTGTCCCTCCACCCCCCCACCCCCCAGTCATTGAATCTCCCACCCTGGGGGTAAAAAAAGGCTTCTGACTCTCCAGTTCTGGGTTTGGGAAATCCCGTTAATCCTGGATTGCTGGAACGAGAGGGGATTGATCCCACGTAGGGGAGATGGCGTCGAGTCCGGAATGAGTCACGGAAAGTTAGCGTGCAGGTACAGCGGGGATGGCAAAGGAACTTTGGCGTTTGTTGCTACGGGAAATAGAGGATAAAAACTCGTGGAGTGTCGTTATTGCTGTGCAAAGCGTGAGTTTGTTGATTAGTGACGCGAGTGAGGCTTACATTAACACTGCAATGAAGTTACTGCGAGAATCCTCCTGGTCGCCACACTCCGGCGCCTGTTCGGGTAACACCGAGGGAGAATTTAGCTCGTCTTTCGGACTGCGGGAGGAAACCGGAGCCCCCGGAGGAAACCCACGCAGACACGGGGAGGATGTGCAGACTCCTGCACAGACAGTGACCCGAGCCGGGGAATCGAACCCGGGTCCCTGGAGCTGTGAGGCAGCGGCGCTGTCACAGGTTTAGGATAAGGTAGGTTTAAAAGACAGAGGCGAGGAGATATGACTTCGATCGAGGAGTGTGTGGAGTTCGCCAGTTCGAAGTCTCACAACGCCAGGTTAACGTCCCACCGGTTTATTTGATAGTAAACACCACAAGCTTTCGGGAACACTGCTCCTTCGTCAGGTGCGTGGAAAGCATCTCCACATCATGGATTCTCTGGGCCCCAGAGTGTGGCGGGTGCCGGGACATTGGATAAACCTGAGGACGGGATAGACAGAATCAGAGAATAGGGCAGGGTTTCTGAGAGAGACGAGCTGAAGACCGCCCCGAAGGTTTCCTGCACTCTTGCCAGTCGTCAGATGCCTTCCTGTGGGGTGGGTTACATCCCCCCCACCCTCCCAATGATGCCAGTCTTGTGCCAGACTGAATGGAAACTGAGTGCCCACATCAGAGGCCGTCTCGGAGACGGTGGGGGGGGGGGGGGGGGAGGGGAGGGGATGTGGGGGGCGGAGGATTGAAACTTTCCACTTGGCACAGGTGGCGGGGACACCTGGGGGGGGACCCACTCCCCCCCGGGCTGCACCACAGCCGTGCCACCAGCAGGTGGCACTCAGAGACCACGAAACCAGCAAAAGATTCACGGCTGCTCTGGGTCGCTGTTAAGTTGGGTCTTGGAAATCTTTTTAACCCTTGCCCCCCCCACCCCCCCCCCCACCCCCCAGTCATTGAGTCTCCCACCCTGGGGGTAAAAAAAAAGGCTTCTGACTCTCCAGTTCTGGGTTTGGGAAATCCCGTTAATCCTGGATTGCTGGAACGAGAGGGGATTGATCCCACGTAGGGGAGATGGCGTCGAGTCCGGAATGAGTCACAGAAAGTTAGCGTGCAGGTACAGCGGGGATGGCAAAGGAACTTTGGCGTTTGTTGCTACGGGAAATAGAGGATAAAAACTCGTGAAGCCTCGTTATTGCTGTACAAAGTATTAGAACAACAGAAAATTATCGCTCAGAAACAGGGTCCTTGGCTCTTCTTGTCCGGTCGAACCATTTTTTTTGCCTAGTCCCACTCACCTGCACTTGGACCATATCCCCCCACCCCCCTCTCATCCATGAACCCATCCACGTCTCTGTTAAAACTGACCCCGCATTTACCCGGCAGCTCATTCCACACTCCCAGCACTCTCTGCGTGAAGAAGCCCCCCCCCCCCCTCTCTAATATTCCCTTTAAACTTTCCTCCTTTCGCCCTTAACCCTCTGGGTTTTTATTTCCCTCCCCCCCCCACTAGCCTCAGTGGAAAAAGCCTTGCTTGCATTCACTCTATCTATGCCAATCTCACCTTATGCACATCTATCACATCTCCCCTCATTCTCCTACGCTCCGGGGAATAAAGTCCTAACCTATTCAATCTTTCTCTCTCTAACTCAGCTCCCGGCACTCTCAAGCTCTCTGCACTCTTTCAACCTTATTTACATCCTTCTTGTAACGAGGCGACCAAAACTGTACGCAATACTCTAAACTCGGACTCACCAATGTCTCATACAACCTCACCGTAACACTCCAACTATTATACTCCGATTTATAAAGGCCAGTGTACCAAAAGCTCTCTTTACGACCCTATCCAACTGTGACACCACTTTTTAGGAATTCTGTACCTGTATTGATCTGGAGGAGGGAACCGAGTGCAGGGTGTCGAAATTTGCTGATGACACCAAGATTGGTGGAACGGCAAATTGTGCGGAGGGTGTGGAGAGTCTGCAGAAGGATCTAGATAGGCTGGGCGAATGGGCCAGGAAATGGCAAATGGAATTTAATGTTGGCAAGTGCGAGGTGGTCCACTTTGGTAGGAATAATGGTAGGAAGGATTATTACTTACGTGGAGAAAAACTGCAGCATGCGACGGTGCAGAGGGACCTGGGCGTCCTTGTGCATGAGTCGCAAAAACCCAGCCTGCAGGTGCAGCAGGTGGTCAGGAAGGCGAATGGGATGCTGGCCTTCATAGCGAAGGGGATTGAATATAAAAGTAGGGAGGTCTTGCTGCAGCTGTATAGGGCATTGGTGAGGCCGCAGCTGGAGTACTGTGTGCAGTTTTGGTCGCCGCACTTACGCAAGGATATTTTGGCCTTGGAGGGAGTGCAAAGGAGGTTTACTAGGCTGATACCGGAGTTGAGGGGGTTGAGCTATGAGGAGAGGCTGAATAAACTAGGCTTGTACTCGTTAGAGTTTAGAAGAATGAGGGGAGATCTCATTGAGACGTATAAGATGATGAATGGGATGGATAGGATAGAGGTGGAGAGACTCTTCCCGCTCAGAAAGGACAGTAGGACTAGGGGGCACAGCCTCAAGATAAAGGGGGGGCGGTTTAGAACGGAGTTGAGGAGGAACTTCTTCACTCAAAGGGTGGTGAATCTCTGGAATTCTCTGCCCGTTGAAGTGGTGGAGGCTGCCTCGCTAAATATATTTAAGACGCGGGTTGATGGGTTTTTGATAAGAGAGGGGATTAAGGGTTATGGGGAGAGGGCGGGAATGTGGAACTGAGCCACGACAGATCAGCCATGATCTTATTGAATGGCGGGGCAGGCTCGAAGGGCTAGATGGCCGACTCCTGCTCCTATTTCTTATGTTCTTATTCCCAGATCCCTCTGTTCAACTGCGCTCTTCAGAGTCCGACCATTTCCCCTGGTACGTTCTACTTTGGTTTGCCCTTCCAAAGTACAATACCCCACACTTGTCTGCGTCAAATTCCATTTGCCATTTTCTAGCCCATTTCTCTAGTTGGTCCAAATCCCTCCGCAAGCTTTGAAAACCTCCCTCACCGTCTCCTAAACCTCAGTTTCTTTACTCCTGTCACACGTAGGCTCGGTGCCCACATGGGTGATAACATACAGATACGTTCTACAGTCTGAGACAGGAACCGGGAGTTAATTTACCCTTTCTCCCTGTGCTCTGAACACCCACCCCCATGACATTGGATCTCAATCTCTCACGGGAGCCCTGGATCTCTGCCGAATTTCCATAAACGCTCTCCCCGTTAACCCAGGGATGTCTCCTCACCTCTGTCTTTCAAATCTACCTTATCCTAAACCGATGACAGCACCGCTCCCTCACAGCTCCAGGGTTCGATCCCCGGCTCGGGTCACTGTCTGTGCAGAGTCTGCACATTCTCCCCGTGTCTGCGTGGGTTTCCTCCGGGTGCCCCGGTTTCCTCCCCCAGTCCGAAAGACGGCATTAACCGCTAAACTGGAGGAGGCAGAGAAGAGGTTCCATTACCCTGAGGGGAGGTAGGTAATGAAAGGGGAGCGGGGGGGGAGATTGGATATGATATTCCCGCCAGGTGGGGAGGTGTTTGGAGAAGGGGTGGGGGAGGGGTTGAAATGTGTCTGGGGATGGGGGGAGCAATGAGGGGGGGGGGTTTGAGTTCGCAGTGACAGGGCGAGGGGGGGTTTGTAGAGAGCGGAGACCAACAGCACTGTCAAAGGACCCGACCGCACCGGGGCGATCATTCAGAAACATACATCGGCTTTTCTTCTGGGGAGCCAATGGCTGAGTGGTGTTATCGCTCGGCTATTAGTTAACCCAGAGACTCGGCTAATGTCCTGGGGAGCCCCGGGTTCGTATCCCGCCACGGCAGAGTTTGGATTCAATAAAGAAAATCTGGAATTAAGAATCTCCTGATGACCCGAGGTCGGAAAAACCCATCCGGTTCCCCTTGCGAGAAGGAAATCTGCCGTCCTTACCCCCCCACCCCCCGGGTCTGGCCTACACGTGACTCCCGGAGAGCCACCCAGCAATGTGGGTGACTCTCAACTGCCCCTCCCAGGGGGCAACTAGGGATGGGCAATGAATTCTGACCAGCCAGCGACACCCCTCTGTATCCCAGGAATAAATGTGCCGAAATTGGTATAAGGGGTAGAGACGGGGAGACGGTACTTTGCACTCTTGTGGGTCACCAGATGTCTTCCTGTGGGGAGGTCGGTGCCGTGCCCTGGTGACACCCCCACCCTCAGCACCGCCCCCCAGTGATCTCAGTCTTGTGCGAGACCGAATGGAGACTAAGAGCCGGGACGTTGGATAAACCTGAGGAGGGGATAGACAGAATCAGAGAATAGGGCAGGGTTTCTGAGAGAGACGGGCTGAAGACCGCCCCGAAGGTTTCCTGCACTCTTGCCCGTCGCCAGATGCCTTCCTGTGGGGTGGGTTACACCCCCCCCAACCCTCCCAATGATGCCAGTCTTGTGCCAGACTGAATGGAAACTGAGTGCCCACATCAGAGGCCGTCTCGGAGACGGTGGGGGGGGGGAGGGGGGGGGATGCGGGGGGGGGGAGGTTTCAAAAATTTCCACTTGGCACAGGTGGTGGGGACACCTGGGGGGGACCCACTCCCCCCCCCGGGCTGCACCACAGCCGTGCCACCAGCAGGGGGCACTCAGAGACCACGAAACCGGCAAAAGATTCACGGCTGCTCTGGGTCGCTGTTAAGTTGGGTCTTGGAAATCTTTTTAACCCTTGTCCCCCCCCCCACCCCCCCCCCCACCCCCCAGTCATTGAGTCTCCCACCCTGGGGGTAAAAAAAGGCTTCTGACTCTCCAGTTCTGGGTTTGGGAAATCCCGTTAATCCTGGATTGCTGGAACGAGAGGGGATTGATCCCACGTAGGGGAGATGGCGTCGAGTCCGGAATGAGTCACGGAAAGTTAGCGTGCAGGTACAGCGGGGATGGCAAAGGAACTTTGGCGTTTGTTGCTACGGGAAATAGAGGATAAAAACTCGTGGAGTGTCGTTACTGCTGTGCAAAGCGTGAGTTTGTTGATTAGTGACGCGAGTCAGGCTTACATTAACACTGCAATGAAGTTACTGTGAGAATCCTCCTGGTCGCCACACTCCGGCGCCTGTTCGGGTAACACCGAGGGAGAATTTAGCTCGTCTTTCGGACTGCGGGAGGAAACCGGAGCCCCCGGAGGAAACCCACGCAGACACGGGGAGGATGTGCAGCCTCCTGCACAGACAGTGACCCGAGCCGGGGAATCGAACCCGGGTCCCTGGAGCTGTGAGGCAGCGGCGCTGTCACAGGTTTAGGATAAGGTAGGTTTAAAAGACAGAGGCGAGGAGATATGACTTCGATCGAGGAGTGTGTGGAGTTCGCCAGTTCGAAGTCTCACAACGCCAGGTTAACGTCCCACCGGTTTATTTGATAGTAAACGTCACAAGCTTTCGGGAACACTGCTCCTTCGTCAGGTGCGTGGAAAGCGTCTCCACATCATGGATTCTCTGGGCCCCAGAGTGTGGCGGGTGCCGGGACATTGGATAAATCTGAGGACGGGATAGACAGAATCAGAGAATAGGGCAGGGTTTCTGAGAGAGACGAGCTGAAGACCGCCCCGAAGGTTTCCTGCACTCTTGCCGGTCGTCAGATGCCTTCCTGTGGGGCGGGTAACACCCCCCCCAACCCTCCCAATGATGCCAGTCTTGTGCCAGACTGAATGGAAACTGAGTGCCCACATCAGAGGCCGTCTCGGAGACGGAGGGGGATGTGGGAGAGTGTTTGAAAACTTTCCACTTGGCGCAGGTGGCGGGGACACCTGTGGGGGGCACCCACTCCCCCCCAGGCCTGCACCGCAGCCGTGCCACCAGTGGAGGGCACTCAGAGACCACGAAACGGGCAAAAGATTCACGGGCGGTTAAATTGTGCCAACTTTTCCCATTCGGAGCGTGGAACGGGGAATTAATTTAGTCTTTCTCCCTGAGCAACTGGACAAATACGTGGATAGGACGGGAAGGGAAGGGTACGGACCCCGTCAGCGCATTCGAAGAATGAAAGAACAAAGAAATTTACAGCACAGGAACAGGCCGTTCGGCCCCGCACCGACCCATGCTGCCCCCGACTGAACTAAAACCCCCCTACCCTTCCAGGGACCGTATCCCTCTATTCCCGTCCTATTCATGGATTTGTCCCCCCTTAAATCTCACTACCGTATCCGTTACCACTCCCGGCAGCGAGTTCCAGGCACCCGCCCCCCTCTGCGTAAAAAAAAAACCCCCGCCCTCGTCCATCTCCTTGCCCCTCGCAACCTGTGCCCCCCCGCGTAATTGACTCTTCCACCCTGGGTGAGAAAAAGCTTCCACTCTGTGCCCCTCATCATCTTGTAGACTTCTATCAGGGTCTCCCCCTCAACCTCCAGTGAGAACAAACCAAGTTTCTCCAACCTCTCCCTCGTAGCTAATGCCCAGGGGCAAACATCCTGGTAAATCTTTTCCGTAACCCTCTCCAAAGCCTCCACATCCTTCCGGTAGTGTGAGCGACCGGAATTGGACACTATATTTCCAAGAGCGGCCTCACTAAGGTTCTATGAAGCTACGACGTGACTTGCCAATTTTTGACGTCAACGGCAAGGTAGCCATATGCCTTCTTGGCTGTCGTTTCCCATCTATGGTTTCCGTTTCGGCAGGCGTTACGAGCGGGGCAGGCTAGGAGGGGCTGAAGGGCCTGTTCCCGTGCTGTACTGTCCCTTGAGACGAAACGGGTAGGGTGTGACATAATGCAGAGGATAGACTACAGGGTGATGCGTTGGAAAGGATCCAGAGAGAGGATCACAAGGATGGTCCCTGGAGGAACGGGTTGAGGACTCGGGGGGTCTGTACTCATTGGGGGTTTAGAAGGATGAGGGGGGCTTGGGGGGGGGGGGCGGATCTTATTGAAACTTACAGGGAGGCCCTGGATAGAGTGGGAGGTGGAGAGGGAAAAACTCTAACCAGAGAGGGCACAACCTCAGGCGATCAGAGACGGGGAGGGATTTCTTCAGAGGGGAACCTGTGGAGGTGTTTGCCCCAGAGGAGGCCGGGTCCCTGAGTGTCTTTAAGACAGAGATAGATCGTAATAAGGGGATGGGGGGGGGGGGAAAGGCGGGAGAATGGGGGACGAGGGAAATGTCAGCCATGGCGGAGAGACTCGATGGGCCGAGTGGCCTCATTCTGCTCCTACGCCTCACGGTTAGGCGCGCACGACAGTAGTAAGTGAAATTCAACATAGAATGGTGTGATTATATGCGCTTGGGAAGGGTTTACAAGGGGGAGAATTACGCTCTTAAAAAGTAGGGTCCTGAAGGGAAGGGGAACGTTGGGGTGCCCACAGGGACCCCTGAAGGTCGTCGGGCCGGCATTGAAGCTGGTTGGGAAGGCACACTATTAGCTGAGGAGTAGAATGGCAGAGACGTTGCGTGATGCATATATAAATATGCTGGTTAGGCCAGAACAAGAGTGGTGTGTGTCGTTCCTGTCGCCTTGCTATAGGAAAGGTGTGGTTGTGTTGGAGGAGATGCCAGAGACTCATCGAGGTTTACAGCAGGGAAACAGGCCCTTCGGCCCAATCCTGTCTGTGCTGCCCCCTTTTTTTGTGAACAATTGCCCGCCTATCCCTCTACCCCCATCGTACCCGTGTCACTGTCTAGGCACTTGTCCCCGCCTCTACTACAACCTCTGGCAGCTCGTTCCAGACACTCACCACCCTCTGGGTGAAAAAATTGCCCCGTTTGTACCTCTCCCCTCTCACCTTGCACCCTCTAGTTTTTGACTCCCCCGCCTTTGGGGAAAAGATATTGACTATCTCGCTGGCCTGTGCCCCTCATTATTTTATAGACCTCTATAAGGTCACATAAGAACATAAGAAATAGGATCAGGAGTAGGCCATCTGGCCCTTCGAGCCTGCCCCACCATTCAATAAGATCATGGCTGATCTGTCGTGGCTCAGTTCCACATTCCCGCCCTCTCCCCATAACCCTTAATCCCCTCTCTTATCAAAAACCCATCAACCCGCGTCTTAAATATATTTAGCGAGGCAGCCTCCACCACTTCAACAGGCAGAGAATTCCAGAGATTCACCACCCTTTGAGTGAAGAAGTTCCTCCTCAACTCCGTTCTAAACCGCCCCCCCCCTTTATCTTGAGGCTGTGCCCCCTAGTCCTACTGTCCTTTCTGAGCGGGAAGAGTCTCTCCACCTCTATCCTATCCATCCCATTCATCATCTTATACGTCTCAATGAGATCTCCCCTCATTCTTCTAAACTCTAACGAGTACAAGCCTAGTTTATTCAGCCTCTCCTCATAGCTCAACCCCCTCAACTCCGGTATCAGCCTAGTAAACCTCCTCTGCACTCCCTCCAAGGCCAAAATATCCTTGCGTAAGTGCGGCGACCAAAACTGCACACAGTACTCCAGCTGCGGCCTCACCAATGCCCTATACAGCCACAGCAAGACCTCCCTACTTTTATATTCAATCCCCCTCGCGATGAAGGCCAGCATCCCATTCGCCTTCCTGACCACCTGCTGCACCTGCAGGCTGGGTTTTTGCGACTCATGCACAAGGACCCCGAGGTCCCTCTGCACCGTCGCCTGCTGCAGTTTTTCGCCACGTAAGTAATAGTCCTTCCTACCATTATTCCTACCAAAGTGGACCACCTCACACTTGCCAACATTAAATTCCATTTGCCATTTCCTGGCCCATTCGCCCAGCCTATCTAGATCCTTCTGCAGACTCTCCACACCCTCTGCACAATTTGCCTTTCCCCCAATCTTGGTGTCATCAGCAAATTTCGACACCCTGCACTCGGTTCCCTCCTCCAGATCATCTATATAAATGGTAAATAGATGAGGACCCAGCACCGACCCCTGGGGCACCCCACTAGTCACCATCCGCCAATCCGAATAGCACCCATTGACCCCCACTCTCTGCCTCCTATTTGACAACCAATCCTCTATCCACGCTAACACCCTACCCCCAACTCCATGTCCCCTGACCTTCTGCAATAACCTCTACACTCCAGAGAAAAAAGTCCTCTCCTTATAACTCAATCCATCAAGTCCTGGTAGCATCCTAGTAAATCTCTTCTGCACTCTTTCTAGTTTAATGATATCCTTTCTATAATAGGGTGACCGGAACTGTA
>NW_027650275.1:17500-105000 GCF_965287045.1 Carcharhinus amblyrhynchos | reverse complement strand
AAGTTAGGTGACTCTTCCAGTCTCTCATATTGAGAGAGTTTGAGCTAGGTGACTCTTCCAGTCTCTCATATTGAGAGAGTTTGAGCTAGGCAACTCTTCCAGTCCCCTCTCAAAGTGAGAGAGTTTAAGTTAGGCGACTCTTCCAGTCTCTCAAATTGAGAGAGTTTGAGCTAGGCGACTCTTCCAGCTTCCTCTCAAATTGAGAGAGTTTGAGCTAGGTGACTTTTCCAGTCTCCTCTCATATTGAGAGAGTTTGAGCTAGGCAACTCTTCCAGCCTCCTCTCAAATTGAGAGAGTTTGAGCTAGGTGACTCTTCCAGTCTCCTCTCATATTGAGAGAGTTTAAGTTAGGCGACTCTTCCAGTCTCCTCTCAAATGGAGAGAGTTTGAGCTAGGCGACTCTTCCAGTCTCCTCTCAAATGGAGAGAGTTTAAGTTAGGCGACTCTTCCAGTCTCCTCTCATATTGAGAGAGTTTGAGCTACTTTGCAAATCCGTATGAGGAGAGGGCAAGTTGGTGAAGAGTGTATTCGATGGAGTTCAGAAGAATGAAGGGAAGGATCTCATAGAACTTGATAAAATTCGAAAAGGACCAGACAGGGGGAGATGCAGGAAGGATGTTCCTGATGGTAGGGGAGCCCAGAACTATGGGGTCATCGTCTGAGGATACAGGGGAGACTGTTTAAGTTAAAGTACAAGTCAGCTTACATTAACACCAAACAACATCGGAGCAGAATTAGGCCACTCTGCCCATCGATTCTGCTCCCCCATTCAATCACGGCTGATATTTCTCTCATCCCCCATTCTCCTGCCTTTTCCCCTGATCCCCTTATTAATCAGGGACCGATCTATCTCTGTCTTAAAGACACTCAGGGACCCAGCCTCCTCTGAGGCAAAGACCTCCACAGGTTCCCCTCTGAAGAAATCCCTCCTCGTCTCTGATCGCCTGAGGTTGTGCCCTCTCTGGTTAGAGTTTTTCCTCTCCACGTCCCACTCTATCCAGGGCCTCTCTGTAAGTTTCAATAAGATCCCCCCCCCAACCCCCCTCATCGTTCTAAACTCCCAACGAGTACAGACCCCCGAGTCCTCAACCCGATCCTCAAGCTCTTCATTCCAGGATTCATTCTTCTGAACCTCCCTCTGGACCCTTTCCAAGGTTGCAATGAAGTTACTGTGAAGCTCTCTCAATTTGAGAGGAGACTGGAAGAGTCGCCTAGCTCAAACTCTCTCAATATGAGAGGAGACTGGAAGAGTCGCCTAGCTCAAACTCTCTCAATTTGAGAGGAGGCTAGAAGAGTCACCTAGCTCAAACTCTCTCAATTTGAGAGGAGACTGGAAGAGTCGCCTAGCTCAAACTCTCTCAATATGAGAGGAGACTGGAAGAGTCGCCTAGCTCAAACTCTCTCAATATGAGAGGAGACTGGAAGAGTCGCCTAGCTCAAACTCTCTCAATTTGAGAGGAGACTAGAAGAGTGGCCTAGCTCAAACTCTCTCAATTTGAGAGGAGACTGGAAGAGTCGCCTAGCTCAAACTCTCTCAGTTTGAGAGGAGACTGGAAGAGTCGCCTAGCTCAAACTCTCTCAGTTTGAGAGGAGACTAGAAGAGTGGCCTAGCTCAAACTCTCTCAATTTGAGAGGAGACTGGAAGAGTCGCCTAGCTCAAACTCTCTCAATATGAGAGGAGACTGGAAGAGTCGCCTAGCTCAAACTCTCTCAGTTTGAGAGGAGACTAGAAGAGTGGCCTAGCTCAAACTCTCTCAATTTGAGAGGAGACTGGAAGAGTCGCCTAGCTCAAACTTGGGTGTCCTTCCTTGTGAAATTCAGAGGAATGAGAGGGGATCTCACCGGAACATATCAAATCTTGATGGAAGTGGACAGGCTAAGGTGCGGGAAGAACGTTGGGTTAGCGCTTGCTGCTTTCACAGCTCCAGGGACCCGGGTTCGATTCCCGGCGCGGGTCACCGTCTGTGCGGGAGTCTGCACATTCTCCCCGTGTCTGCGTGGGTTTCCTCCGGACGCTCCGGTCTTCCTCCCCACAGCCCGAAAGACGCGTGGGTTAGGTTAATTGGCCATGCTGAGAATTGCCCCTGAGATGCACAGGTCAGCGGGTAAAATATGTAGGGAATTGGGTGGGGGGGGGAGTGTGGCCTCCTTCTGAATTGTAAGCTTGCTATGATTCTGTGATAGTGGAGGCTTGAGGGGGAAAAGATATTGACTATCTGGCTGATCTGTGCCCCTCATTATTTTATAGACCTCTATAAGATCACCCCTCTACGCTCCAGAGAAAAAAGTCCCAGTCTATCCCAGCCTCTCCTTATAACTCAATCCATCAAGTCTCTCAATTTGAGAGGAGACTAGAAGAGACGCCTAGCTCAAACTCTCTCAGTTTGAGAGGAGACTGGAAGAGTCGCCTAGCTCAAACTCTCTCAATTTGAGAGGAGACTGGAAGAGTCGCCTAGCTCAAACTCTCTCAATTTGAGAGGAGACTGGAAGAGTCGCCTAGCTCAAACTCTCTCAGTTTGAGAGGAGACTGGAAGAGTCGCCTAGCTCAAACTCTCTCAGTTTGAGAGGAGACTGGAAGAGTCGCCTAGCTCAAACTCTCTCAATTTGAGAGGAGACTGGAAGAGTCACCTAGCTCAAACTCTCTCAGTTTGAGAGGAGACTGGAAAAGTCGCCTAACTCAAACTTGGGTGTCCTTCCTTGTGAAATTCAGAGGAATGAGAGGGGATCTCACCGGAACATATCAAATCTTGATGGAGCATCCTAGTAAATCTTTTCTGCGCTCTTTCTAGTTTAATAATATCCTTTCTATAATAGGGTGACCAGAACTGTACACAGTATGTGGCCTTACCAATGTCTTGTACAACTTCAACAAGACGTCCCCAACTCCTGTATTCTAACCCTTGAAACCAAGCCGACTGCCTTCTTCACCACTCTGTCCACCAATTTCAAGGAGCTATGAACCTGTTACCCCGAGATCTCTCTGTTCTGTAGCTCTCCCCACCCCCAACGCCTACCATTAACCGAGTAAGTCCTGCCCTGGTTCGATCGACCAAACTGCATCGCCTGGCGTTTCAGTGGCCCACTCCTCTACTGATTTTTCTATGTTTCTCTGCATAATTTTGTGCGAACCCCCTCGTCCTTCACCACAGAAGACACCCAAGTGGTTAGCACTGCTGTCTCACACCTCCAGGTTCGAGTGCTGGCTCGGATCGCTGTCTGTGCGGAGTTTGCACATTCTCCCCATGTCTGCGTGGGTTTCCTCCGGGTGCTCCGGTTTCCTCCCGCAGTCCAAAGATGTGTAGATTAGGGTGGATTGGCTATGCTAAATTGCCCCTTAGTGTTCAAAGATGTGTAGGTTAGGGTGGATTGGCCGTGCTAAATTGTCCCTTAGTATCCAAAGATGTGTAGGTTAGGGTGGATTGGCCATGCTAAATTGCCCCTTAATATCCAAAGATGTGTAGGTTAGGGGGATTGGCCATGCTAAATTGCCCCTTAATATCCAAAGATGTGTAGGTTAGGGTGGATTGGCCAAGCTAAATTGCCCCTTAATATCCAAAGATGTGTAGGTTAGGGGGATTGGCCATGCTAAATTGCCCCTTAATATCCAAAGATGTGTAGGTTAGGGGGATTGGCCATGCTAAATTGTCCCTTAGTGTCCAAAGATGTGTAGGTTAAGTGGATTGGCCATGCTAAATTGCCCCTTAGTGTCCAAAGATGTGTAGGTTAGGGTGGATTGGCCGTGCTAAATTGTCCCTTAGTGTCCAAAGATGTGTAGGTTAGGGTGGATTGGCCGTGCTAAATTGTCCCTTAGTGTCCAAAGATGTGTAGGTTAGGGTGGATTGGCCATGCTAAATTGTCCCTTAGCGTCCAAAGATGTGTAGGTTAGGGTGGATTGGCCATGCTAAATTGTCCCTTAGTATCCAAAGATGTGTAGGTTAGGGTGGATTGGCCGTGCTAAATTGTCCCTTAGTATCCAAAGATGTGTAGGTTAGGGTGGATTGGCCATGCTAAATTGTCCCTTAGCGTCCAAAGATGTGTAGGTTAGGGTGGATTGGCCGTGCTAAATTGTCCCTTAGTGTCCAAAGATGTGTAGGTTAGGGTGGATTGGCCATGCTAAATTGTCCCTTAGTATCCAAAGATGTGTAGGTTAGGGTGGATTGGCCGTGCTAAATTGTCCCTTAGTGTCAGGGGCACTAGCTAGGGTAAATGCGTGGGATGGGGTCTGGGTAGGATTGAGGTCAGTGCAGACTCAACGGGCCAAATCGCTGCTATAGGGATTCTATAAATGAGACAGAACGAGAAACCATTGACTGAGCTGTTATTGAAATGAAGTTTATTGACAAGCGATACACGATATCCAGTTATAAAATGCCGCGCAGAAAATAATGTTATCAAGGGAATGTCCTCGCGAAAGCAGCAAGCGCTATCTCATTGCAATCTCGGTCCAGGGTGAAGCCATTCATTCAACGTCCATCAGACATGGCCATGTTTCCCGTCCATCTCTGCGCTTTGAACCAGTCTCTGAGACCATCGTGGGTTGGTGAAGTGGTTTCCCCACCCTCCAAATTGACATTGGCACAGGGCGGCACAGTGGTCAGAACTGCCCAGGGGGTGTCGGAATCCCAAAAGCTTAATGATGACGGGAAAAAGACAGTGCAGTCGAAGTTTTCCATCGTGGACTCATCAGGACACAGATCCCAGGCTAGAAAGGCAAACAACAATTTGCACTGCACGGGAAGAGAGGGGGCAGATCGCTTGGTGGGTTCTGCCGCAGCAGAAGTCAAATAAACTGCAGTAAAACTCAAACGTACACAGGCGATAAAATGTACAGTTTCCAATGATACATATACACGTGTAATCTATGTTCAGACGGCCCACAGGGAGAGCTTTACCAGAAACCGTACATACAAGAGATTAGAAAGCTAGCCAGACAGGTTGATAAACATTTTGCCATCGTACATTCATGGAGATCCATTAAAAAAACACGACCGACACATACAAATACACATATGTATTGGACACGCAACACACGCCATCCTCTGCGGAGATCGCTCCGTGGGACACAATCGGTCTTGACTACTCTCTCCTGTCCTTGCGTCCAGCCTGGAGGGAGGAAGAGATGGATTCAGTACAGCGACAGATCTCCCCACCGCGCAAAAATATTCATCAGAAGCACCCGTGAAGACACTAACCAAAAGGAAAAGCGCGTAGCTCGGGATTGGGACTGGGGCTAGATGGGCCAAAGGGTCTCCTTTCGTGTTGTAAGGCGCTACGAGAGGCTGGCAGGTCTTTCTTTGCATTCATTGGCGGGCCACGGGGCATCTGTGGCCCTCCCTCGTTGCCCCTTGAGAAGGCGGTGGTGAGCTGCCTTCTGGAATCGCTGCAGTCCGTGTGGTTGTAGGTACACCCATGGCGCTGGTAGGGATTTTGACCCCCCCCAGCGACTGCGAAAGGGCGCATTTCCAAGTCGGGACGGTGAGTGGCTCAGAGGGGAACTGGCAAGGTGGTGGTGTTCCCCGTATACCTGCTGCTCTTGTCCTTCTAGATGGAAGTGGTCATGTGTTTGGACGGTGCTCGTCTCAGGATCTTTCGGTGAGTTGCGACCACGCGTCTCGTAGATGGTACACTCCGCCGCTACTGAGTAGACGGCAACCCAGATAACCAAGTAGTGGTCCATTTTGGCAGGACCAATGGGATGCAGGAGTACAACACCAAGGGTAGGAGTCTTCGCAGTGTCAAGGAGCAGAAGGATCTGGGCGTCCGGGTCCATAGGACTCTTAAATCGGCCTCGCAGGTGGAGGATGTGGTCAAGAAGGCGGATGGTGTACTGGCCTCCATTAATCGAGGGATAGGAGTTGAACTCGCTGGGGTCTTTTAAGAGGCTTCTGGATGAGTACATGGGATTTAATGGGATTGGGGGTTATAGATAGGCCTGGTAGGTAGGGATAGCATTGGCGCATCTTGTGGGCCGAAGGGCCTGTATTGTGCTGTAGTTTCTCTACGTCGCTAGTGAGCGTCGGTGGTGGAGGGAGTGGATGTTTGTAGATGGGGGTGCCAATTTGTCCCGGATGGCATGGAGCTTCTCGAGTGTTGTTGGGAGCCGTGCTCATCCAGGCGAGCTGGAAAATAGCCCGTCCCACTCCTGACTGGTGTCCTTGTGGAAGGCGGCCAGGCTTTGGTGGGGAGACGGGGTGGGGGAGGTCGCGGGAGGGGGGGGGGGGTGGGGTGCGATTTACTCTCCTCCCAACCTCTGACCTGCTTTGGGAGTCACTGTGGTGAGTCCAGTTGAGTTTTTGGGTGTGTGTCTTGGGTGTTTGAGGGTGTGTGTCTTGGATGTTTGGGGGTGCGTGTCTTGGGTGTTTGGCGGTGTGTGTCTTGGGTGTTTGGGGGTGTGTGTCTTGGGTGTTTGGGGGTGTGTGTCTTGGGTGTTTGGCGGTGTGCGTCTTGGGTGTTTGGCGGTGTGCGTCTTGGGTGTTTGGCGGTGTGCGTCTTGGGTGTTTGGGGGTGTGTGTCTTGGGTGTTTGGGGGTGTGTGTCTTGGGTGTTTGGCGGTGTGTGTCTTGGGTGTTTGGGGGTGTGTGTCTTGGGTGTTTGGCGCTGAGTGTCTTGGGTGTTTGGGGGTGAGTGTCTTGGGTGTTTGGGGGTGTGTGTCTTGGGTGTTTGGGGGTGTGTGTCTTGGGTGTTTGGGGGTGTGTGTCTTGGGTGTTTGAGGGTGTGTGTCTTGGGTGTTTGGCGGTGTGTGTCTTGGGTGTTTGGGGGTGTGTGTCTTGGGTGTTTGGCGGTGTGTGTCTTGGGTGTTTGGGGGTGTGTGTCTTGGGTGTTTGGCGCTGAGTGTCTTGGGTGTTTGGGGGTGAGTGTCTTGGGTGTTTGGGGGTGTGTGTCTTGGGTGTTTGGGGGTGTGTGTCTTGGGCGTTTGGCGCTGAGTGTCTTGGGTGTTTGGGGGTGTGTGTCTTGGGTGTTTGTGGGGTGTGTGTCTTGGGTGTTTGTGGGTGTGTGTCTTGGGTGTTTGGGGGTGTGTGTCTTGGGTGTTTGGGGGTGCGTGTCTTGGGTGTTTGAGGGTGTGCGTCTTGGGTGTTTGGGGGTGTGTGTCTTGGGTGTTTGAGGGTGTGTGTGTCTTGGGGTGTGTGTCTTGGGTGTTTGGGGGTGTGTGTCTTGGGTGTTTGAGGGTGTGTGTCTTGGGTGTTTGGGGGTGTGCGTCTTGGGTGTTTGAGGGTGTGTGTCTTGGGTGTTTGGGGGTGTGTGTCTTGGGTGTTTGGGGGTGTGTGTCTTGGGTGTTTGAGGGTGTGTGTCTTGGGTGTTTGGGGGTGAGTGTCTTGGGTGTTTGGGGGTGCTTGTCTTGGGTGTTTGGGGGTGAGTGTCTTGGGTGTTTGGGGGTGCTTGTCTTGGGTGTTTGAATCTGTGTCCACCCAGCCCGGATATTACCCGGATCTTGCTACAATCTAGACAGGAGATCTTCCAGGGGATGTACGTTGGGTCCCTTACCAATCGCGCCCCCCTCCTGTCATTCCACCCCCCCCCGCTTGTGGGGAGTTTGGCACTCAGCCACATCCCCGCTCCGCGCAGCAGGACTGGAGAATCCCAGCCCCTGGAAAACCCATCATTCCTCACCTTTAGGAGATCCAGACGCGGATTGTCATCAGCAAGTTGAACACAATGCTCTTCAGGAAGAGTATTCTCAAACCGAAGACAGTCAGGGAGAGAAGGTTCGCCTGTCCGTCTGCGGAAGAAGGGGAACCATAGAGGAAACTGAGCAAGATGTGTTCCAACCCCTCGAATTAATACACCCAGCCCAGAGTGACATGGGGGGTGGCCTAGTACAACGTGACTCCGAAACACTGAAGCTAAGATACTCTTCACATTCACAGTGTGTTCCGCGCACTCACACTCTTGCACGCACACTCAAGACAGACGCACAAGCTCCCAAACACCCAAGACACACACCCCCAAACACCCAAGACACACACCCCCAAACACCCAAGACACACCCCCCCAAACACCCAAGACACACACCCCCAAACACCCAAGACACACACCCCCAAACACCCAAGACACACTCCTCCAAACACCCAAGACACACTCCTCCAAACGCCCAAGACACACTCCTCCAAACACCCAAGACACACTCCTCCAAACGCCCAAGACACACTCCTCCAAACACCCAAGACACACTCCTCCAAACGCCCAAGACACACTCCTCCAAACACCCAAGACACACACCCCCAAACACCCAAGACGCACACACCCAAACACCCAAGACACACCCCCCCAAACACCCAAGACACACATCCCCAAACACCCAAGACACACATCCCCAAACACCCAAGACACACACCCCCAAACACCCAAGACGCACACCCCCAAACACCCAAGACACACCCCCCCAAACACCCAAGACACACACCCCCAAACACCCAAGACACACACCCCCAAACACCCAAGACACACACCCCCAAACACCCAAGACACACACCCCCAAACACCCAAGACACACACCCCCAAACACCCAAGACACACACCCCACAAACACCCAAGACACACCCCCCCAAACACCCAAGACACACACCCCCCCCAAACACCCAAGACACACACCCTCAAACACCCAAGACACACACCCCCAAACACCCAAGACACACACCCCCAAACACCCAAGACACACACCTCCCAAACACCCAAGACACACACCCCCCAAACACCCAAGACACTCACCCCCAAACACCCAAGACACACACACCCCCAAACACCCAAGACACACATCCCCAAACACCCAAGACACACACACCCCCAAACACCCAAGACACACACCCCCAAACACCCAAGACACACACCCCCAAACACCCAAGACGCACACCCCCAAACACCCAAGACACACACCCCCAAACATCCAAGACACACACACACACACACACACACACACACAGGGCACTCACCTCCATCTTCATCTTCCTCGACTTGAATGCAGTCCAGTTTGAATTCACCTGGAACGAGAGAGAGAGAGACATGGAGAAATTGCAGCGATCCCAGATCAACGAGGCGAGATTCGGAAAGTGCGGAGGATTTCGAAAGCGGGGGGACTTACCAGTTTGGAGCAGGCTCTTGGACTTTTGGCCAGCACTGCAGTAGAAGTCTTGGTCCTGGACGGTCTTGGAGGTGTTGAGGAACGCCACCATGCTGTAACTCTTGGTGATGAGGGACAGGGAGGCCTCGTCGTTGGACCGCGTGAAGTTGTGCCCCGCCATCGACACGGACACGCTGACATTGTTGGGGTAGTAATCGGTCACCAGACACACAGGCAATACTTCGCTGTCCGTCTTCCTTGGGGGCAGGACGTAGATGTGTGGATCCAATCCGTTTTGATCTGAGATGAGACAAATGATGGTCTGATAACTCTGGGAGGGAGTAAGCTCATTTATTAATCACAGCGAGGCTTAGATTAACACGGCAATGACGTTACGTAGAACATTACAGCACAGTGCAGGGCCTCAATGTTGTGCCAAGCTATGTCCGAACCTAAGATCAAGCTACACCCAACTCCCTATCGCTCTGGTGTGCTCCATGTGCCTTTCCAATAACCGCTTAAAAGTTCCTATCACAACACCCCAACCACTCTCTGAGTGAGCAGTCCACCTCAGACATCCCTCCCATATCTCCCGCCTTGTAGTTATGTCCCCTTTGTAAACAGCCACATTCACCCCCAAGGAAATAGTCTCTGCACATCCCCTCTATCTGTCCTCCTTGTAAACCTCTATTAAATCGCCTCTCATTCTCGTCCTCCACTCCAAACAGAAAAGTGAGACAGCAGCGCTAACCCACTGTGCGCTGAGCCGGGAATCGAACCCGGGTCCCTGGCGCTGTGAGGCAGCAGCGCTAACCCACTGTGCGCTGAGCCGGGAATCGAACCCGGGTCCCTGGCGCTGTGAGGCAGCAGCGCTAGCCCACTGTGCGCTGAGCCGGGAATCGAACCCGGGTCCAAGAGGCACATTTTTATCCTCAATAACACAGCACGAGACTGATTGTCTGAGATTTCACCATGACCTGCGTCCCCGAAAGCTTAATATGCGCCTGGGAACATCATGTAGACAGCACGGCCCATAAATCGGAGAGTCAGAGAGGTTTACAGCGTGGAAACAGGCCCTTCGGCCCAAACTGCGCATGCCGCCCCCTTTTTCTAACGCGTAAACTAGCCCACATTTGGCCCGTATCCGTCTACACCCATCGTACCCATGTAACTGTCTAAATGCTCTTCAAAAGACAAAATTGTCCCCGCCTCTACTACAGCCTCTGGCAGCTCGTTCCAGACACTCACCACCCTCTGTGTGAAAAAATTGCCCCTCTGGACACTCTCCCCTCTCACCTTAAACCCTCTAGTTTTAGACTCCCCTACCTTTGGGGGAAAAGATATTGACTATCTCACTGATCTGTGCCCCTCATTATTTTATAGAGCTCTATAAGATCACCCCTCTACACTCCAGAGAAAAAAGTCCCAGTCTATCCAGCCTCTCCTTATAACTCAATCCATCAAGTCCCGGGAGCATCCTAGTAAATCTTTTCTGCGCTCTTTCTAGTTTAATAATATCCTTTCTATAATAGGGTGACCAGAACTGTACACAGTATGTGGCCTTACCAATGTCTTGTACAACTTCAACAAGACATCCCAACTCCTGTATTCAATGTTCTGACCGATGAAACCAAGCATGCCGAATGCCTTCTTCACCACTCTGTCCACCTGTGACTCCACTTTCAAGGAGCTATGAACCTGTTACCCCGAGATCTCTCTGTTCTGTAACTCTCCCCGACCATTAACTGAGTGAGTCCTACCCTGGTTCGATCGACCAAAATGCATCACCTCGCATTCGTCCAAAATAAACTCCATCCCGCCATTCGTCAGCCCACTGGCCCAATTGATCAAGATCCCATTGCAATTGGAGATAAACCTTCTTCACTGTCCAAAATGCCACCAACTTGAACGATTCCCAGGAGCTGGAAGTGAATTCTTACCGGGATTAACCCCCTCCGAATACCATTTTCCCAAACCTCGAAGTATCCACACAGTAACTTCTTCCTGTACAAGAACTCCCAAAGCCCCTCCATCATCAACACTCAACTGATTCTCAATAAACGATGAAACAGCCAAGAATTCCAATTCTGTTACCTTTTCCCGATTACTCATGATAGCGATGTATTTATTTCAAACCAGCCCTGTAATCTTATTCCGAGAAATTGGATCACTCACTGAATTCCACAATTAGATGAGTAACACTTCCATAAAGGAACTTCCTGGTCCCATTCAAGCCTCACAATTGTCCCTTAGTATCCAAAGATGTGTAGGTTAGGGTGGATTGACCGTGCTAAATTGTCCCTTAGTGTCCAAAGATGTGCAGGTTAGGTGGATTGGCCATGGTAAATTGCCCCTTAGATTTTTAATATTATTCTGTTCAAAATACAACACTTACTGGGTATCACCGTGAGTCTGGTTCCACTTCCAAAAACCAGCTTGACTTCTCCACTGTACACACAGCCCTACACTGGCTAGCAAAAACCTCCTGGCTACAGATGGTTAGGGAGACTGGCCATGCTAAATTGCCCCTTAGTGTCCAAAGATGTGTAGGTTATGTGGATTGGCCATGCTAAATTGTCCCTTAGTGTCCAAAGATGTGTAGGTTAGGGTGGATTGGCCATGCTAAATTGTCCCAAAGATTTGTAATATTATTCTGTCAGAAATACAACACTTACTGGGTATCACCGTGAGTCTGGTTCCACTTCCAAAAACCAGCTTGTAGTTCCCACTATTCACACAGCCCTACACTGGCTAGCAAAAACCTCCTGGGTACAGGTGTGTAGGTTAGGGTGGATTGGCCATGCCAAATTGTCCCTTAGTGTCCAAAGATGTGTAGGTTAGGGTGGATTGGCCGTGCTAAATTGTCCCTTAGTGTCCAAAGATGTATAGGTTAGGGTGGATTGGCCGTGCTAAATTGTCCCTTAGGGTCCAAAGATGTGTAGGTTAGGGTGGATTGGCCGTGCTAAATTGTCCCTTAGTGTCCAAAGATGTATAGGTTAGGGTGGATTGGCCATGCTAAATTGTCCCTTAGGGTCCAAAGATGTGTAGGTTAGGGTGGATTGGCCATGCTAAATTGTCCCTTAGTGTCCAAAGATGTGCAGGTTAGGTGGATTGGCCATGCTAAATTGTCCCTTAGTGTCCAAAGATGTGCAGGTTAGGTGGATTGGCCATGCTAAATTGTCTCTTAGTGTCCAAAGATCTGTAGGCAAACTACAAATGCTTGTGAATGTCGCCCAGTCCCATCACGCAAACCAACCTCCCATCCATTGACTCTGTCTACACTTCCCGCTGCCTCGGGGAAAAGCAGCCGGGATAATTAAGGACCCCCCCCACACACCCCGGACATTCTCTCTTCCATCTTCTTCCATCAGGAAAAAGATACGGGACCTCAGACTTTTGTACCGACCGACTCAAGAACAGCTTCTTCCCTGCTGCTGTCAGACTTTTGAATGGACCTACCTCACATTAAGCTAATCTTTCTCTACACCCTCGCTGTGACTGTAACACTACATTCTGCACTCTCTCCTTTCCTTCTCTATGAATGGTATGCTTTGTCTGTATAGCGCGCAAGAAACAATACTTTTCCCTGTATCCCAGTACATGTGACAATAATAAATCCAATCCAACATTTACAGATATGAATGAATACCTACTTGGCTTCACTGTTAACCTTGTCCCCTTTCCAAAGATAAGTTTGCCAGCAACTCCACCATCCACACAGTGTCACAGCCCTCAGCACAAACCTCTCTTCAGATTATCCCCAGTGAATACTGAGCCCAGCTGGAATTATGTTTAAAATCTCAGCCAGTTAAAGTGACTACAACCTCGATTATTTGGTGATTCCCCTTTCCAGCTCCGAACCTGCTGCCATCAGACTTTTCATCGAATCCCTACAGATCAGCAGGAGGCCATTCGGGCCATCGGGTCTGTACCGACCACAATCCATCGCAGGCCCCATCCCCGTAACCCCACACATTTACCCTGCGAACCCCCCCTGATGCTAAGGGGCAATATCGTTTTAGCATGGCCCGTCCACCCAACCCGCACAACTTTGGACTGTGGGAAGAAAATGATGTACAGGTTAGGGCCTTGCTAAATTTCCCCTTAGATTTGTAATATTATTCTGTCAGAAATACAACACTTACTGGGTATCACCGTGAGTCTGGTTCCACTTCCAAAAACCAGCTTTCTGTACCCACTATTCACACAGCCTTACACTGGCTCGCAAAAACCTCCTGGGTACAGATGTGCAGGTTAGGGTGGATTGGCCATGCTAAATTACCCCTTAGTGTCCAAAGATGTGCAGGTTAGGTGGATTGGCCATGCTAAATTGTCCCTTAGTGTCCAAAGATGTGTAGGTTAGGGTGGATTGGCCGTGCTAAATTGTCCCTTAGTGTCCAAAGATGTGTAGGTTAGGGTGGATTGGCCGTGCTAAATTGTCCCTTAGTGTCCAAAGATGTGCAGGTTAGGGTGGATTGGCCGTGCTAAATTGTCCCTTAGTGTCCAAAGATGTGTAGGTTAGGGTGGATTGGCCATGCTAAATTGTCCCTTAGTCTCCAAAGATGTGTAGGTTAGGGTGGATTGGCCATGCTAAATTGTCCCTTAGTCTCCAAAGATGTGTAGGTTAGGGTGGATTGGCCATGCTAAATTGTCCCTTAGTGTCCAAAGATGTGTAGGTTAGGGTGGATTGGCCATGCTAAATTGCCCCTTAGTGTCCAAAGATGTGTAGGTTAGGGTGGATTGGCCATGCTAAATTGCCCCTTAGTGTCCAAAGATGTGTAGGTTAGGGTGGATTGGCCATGCTAAATTGCCCCTTAGTGTCCAAAGATGTGTAGGTTAGGGTGGATTGGCCATGCTAAATTGCCCCTTAGTGTCCAAAGATGTGTAGGTTAGGGTGGATTGGCCGTGCTAAATTGCCCCTTAGTGTCCAAAGATGTGTAGGTTAGGGTGGATTGGCCATGCTAAATTGCCCCTTAGTGTCCAAAGATGTGTAGGTTAGGGTGGATTGGCCATGCTAAATTGCCCCTTAGTGTCCAAAGATGTGTAGGTTAGGGTGGATTGGCCATGCTAAATTGCCCCTTAGTGTCCAAAGATGTGTAGGTTAGGGTGGATTGGCCATGCTAAATTGCCCCTTAGTGTCCAAAGATGTGTAGGTTAGGGTGGATTGGCCGTGCTAAATTGTCCCTTAGTGTCCAAAGATGTGTAGGTTAGGGTGGATTGGCCGTGCTAAATTGCCCCTTAGTGTCCAAAGATGTGTAGGTTAGGGTGGATTGGCCGTGCTAAATTGCCCCTTAGTGTCCAAAGATGTGTAGGTTAGGGTGGATTGGCCATGCTAAATTGTCCCATAGTGTCCAAAGATCTGTAGGAAAACTACAAATGCTTGTGAATGTAGCCCCAATCCATCACGCAAACCAGCCTCCCATCCATTGACTCTGTCTACACTTCCCGTTGCCTTGGGAAAAGCAGTCAGCATAATTAAGGCCCCCCCCCCCCCCCCGCCCCCCACCACCCCCACGCACCCCGGACATTCTCTCTTCCGTCGGGGAAAAAGATACAAAAGTCTGAGGTCCCGTACCGACCGACTCAAGAACAGCTTCTTCCCTGCTGCTGTCAGACTTTTGAATGAACCTACCTCGCATTAAGCTGATCTTTCTCTACACCCTCGCTGTGACTGTAACACTACATTCTGCACCCTCTCCTTTCCTTCTCTATGAACGGTATGCTTTGTCTGTACAGCGCGCAAGAAACAATACTTTTCCCTGTATCCCAATACATGTGACAATAATAAATCCAATCCAACATTTACAGATATGAATGAATACCTACTTGGCTTCACTGTTAACCTTGTCCCCTTTCCAAAGATAAGTTTGCCACCAACTCCGCTATTCACACAGTGTCACAGCCCTCAGCACAAACCTCTCTCCAGATTATCCCTAGTGAATACTCACCCCAGCTGGAATTATGTTTAAAATCCCAGCAGAGACAGAGGGACAGAGTCAGAGTGCGGGAGGCAGAGAATAGATGGAAAAAGAAAGAGAGAGAATAAGACAGAGGGAGATATGGAGAGAGAGAGACAGAGAAAGAGAGAGACACACACACATAAATATAGATATAGAGATGCGACAGAGAGTTGCCCCTTCGTTAAGATGATGAATGGGATGGATAGGATAGAGGTGGAGAGGTTCTTCCCGCTCAGAAAGGACAGTAGGACTAGGGGGTACAGCCTCAAGATAAAGGGGGGGCAGTTTAGAACGGAGTTGAGGAGGAACTCCTTCACTCAAAGGGTGGTGAATCTCTGGAATTCTCTGCCCGTTGAAGTGGTGGAGGCTGCCTCGCTAAATATTTTTAAGACGCGGGTTGATGGGTTTTTGATAAGAGAGGGGATTAAGGGTTATGGGGAGAGGGCAGGAATGTGGAACTGAGCCACGACAGATCAGCCATGATCTTATTGAATGGCGGGGCAGGCTCGAGGGGCTAGATGGCCTACTCCTGCTCCTATTTCTTATGTTCTCATGTTAGGTTAGGTGGATTGGCCATGCTAAATTAGCCCTTAGATTGCAATATTATTCTGTGAGAAATCCAACACTTACTGGGTATCACCGTGAGTCTGGTTCCACTTCCAAAAACCAGCTTGTTGTTTGCATAATTCACAAAGCCCTACACTGGCTAGCAAAAACCTCCTGGGTACAGATGTGTAGGTTAGGGTGGATTGGCCATGCTAAATTGCCCCTTAGTGTCCAAAGATGTGTAGGTTAGGGTGGATTGGCCATGCTAAATTGTCCCTTAGTGTCCAAAGATGTGTAGGTTAGGGTGGATTGGCCGTGCTAAATTGTCCCTTAGTATCCAAAGATGTGTAGGTTAGGGTGGATTGGCCATGCTAAATTGCCCCTTAGTGTCCAAAGATGTGCAGGTTAGGGTGGATTGGCCATGCTAAATTGTCCCTTAGTGTCCAAAGATGTGTAGGTTAGGGTGGATTGGCCATGCTAAATTGTCCCTTAGTGTCCAAAGATGTGTAGGTTAGGTGGATTGGCCATGCTAAATTGTCCCTTAGTGTCCAAAGATGTGTAGGTTAGGGTGGATTGGCCATGCTAAATTGTCCCTTAGTGTCCAAAGATCTGTAGGCAAACTACAAATGCTTGTGAATGTCGCCCAGTCCCATCACACAAACCAGCCTCCCATCCACTGACTCTGTCTACACTTCCCGCTGCCTTGGGGAAAAGCAGCCGGTATAATTAAGGACCCCCCCCCCCCCCCCCCCCCCACCCCCACACACCCCGGACATTCTCTCTTCCGTCGGGAAAAAGATACAAAACTCTGAGGTCCCGTACCGACCGACTCAAGAACAGCTTCTTCCCTGCTGCTGTCAGACTTTTGAATGGACCTACCTCGCATTAGGTTGATCTTTCTCTACACCCTCGCTGTGACTGTAACACTACATTCTGCACCCTCTCCTTTCCTTCTCTATGAATGGTATGCTTTGTCTGTATAACGCGCAAGAAACAATACTTTTCCCTGTATCCCAGTACATGTGACAATAATAAATCCAATCCAACATTTACAGATATGAATGAACACCTACTTGGCTCCACTGTTAACCTTGTCCCCTTTCCAAAGATAAGTTTGCCAACACTTCCACCATCCACACAGTGTCACAGCCCTCAGCACAAACCTCTCTCCAGATTATCCCCAGTGAATACTGAGCCCAGCTGGAATTATGTTTAAAATCCCAGCAGAGAGAGAGGGACAGAGTCAGAGTGTGAGAGGCAGAGAATCGATGGAAAAAGAGAGAGAGAGAATAAGACAGAGGGAGAGATGGAGAGAGAGAGACAGAGAAAGAGAGACACACACAAATATATACAGAGATGCTCCCGAGATATTGCCCCTTCGTTAGGTTAGGTGGATTGGCCGTGCTAAATTGTCCCTTAGTGTCCAAAGATGTGTAGGTTAGGATGGATTGGCCATGCTAAATTGTCCCTTAGATTTGTAATATTATTCTGTCAGAAATACAACACTTACTGGGTATCACCGTGAGTCTGGTTCCACTTCCAAAAACCAGGTTGCCGTACCCAGTATCCACACAGCCCTACACTGGCTACCAAAAACCTCCTGGCTACAGATGTCCAGGTTAGATAGATTGGCCATGCTAAATTGCCCATTAGTATCGAAAGATCTGTAGGCAGACTACAAAAGGGTGGTGAATGTAGCCCAATCCATCACACAAACCAGCCTCCCATTCATTGACTCTGTCTACACTTCCCATTGCCTTGGGAAAAACAGCCAGCGTAATTAAGGACCCCCCCCCCCCCACCCCCCCCCCACCCCCACACACCCCGGACATTCTCTCTTCCACCTTCTTCCGTCGGGGAAAAAGATACAAAAGTCTGAGGTCCCGTACCGACCGACTCAAGAACAGCTTCTTCCCTGCTGCTGTCAGACTTTGAATGGACCTACCTCGCATTAAGTTGATCTTTCTCTACACCCTCGCTGTGACTGTAACACTACATTCTGCACCCTCTCCTTTCCTTCTCTATGAATGGTATGCTTTGTCTGTATAGCGCACAAGAAACAACACTTTTCCCTGTATCCCAGTACATGTGACAATAATAAATCCAATCCAACATTTACAGATATGAATGAATACCTACTTGGCTCCACTGTTAACCTTGTCCCCTTTCCAAAGATAAGTTTGCCAGCAACTCCACCACCCACACGGTGTCACAGCCCTCAGCACAAACCTCTCTCCAGATTATCCCCAGTGAATACTGAGCCCAGCTGGAATTATGTTTAAAATCCCAGCCAGTTAAAATGACTACAACCTCGATTATTTGGTGATTCCCCTTTCCAGCTCCTTCCCTGCTGCCATCAAACTTTTCATCGAATCCCTACAGTGCAGAAGGAGGCCATTCGGGCCATCGGGTCTGTACCGACCACAACCCCACTGAGACCCAATGCCTGTAAACCCACATCTTTACCCCTGCTAATCCCCCTGACATTAAGGGACAACTTGCTTAGTATGGCCCATCCACCTAACCCACACAACTTTGGACTGTGGGAGTGAAAGGATGTGTAGGTTAGGGTGGATTGGCCATGCTAAATTGTCCCTTAGTGTCAAAGATGTGTAGGTTAGGGTGGATTGACCGTGCTAAATTGTCCCTTAGTGTCCAAAGATGTGTAGGTTAGGGTGGATTGGCCGTGCTAAATTGTCCCTTAGTGTCAAAGATGTGTAGGTTAGGGTGGATTGGCCGTGCTAAATTGCCCCTTAGTGTCCAAAGATGTGTAGGTTAGGGTGGATTGACCGTGCTAAATTGTCCCTTAGTGTCCAAAGATGTGTAGGTTAGGGTGGATTGACCGTGCTAAATTGTCCCTTAGTGTCCAAAGATGTGTAGGTTAGGGTGGATTGGCCATGCTAAATTGTCCCTTAGTGTCCAAAGATGTGTAGGTTAGGGTGGATTGGCCGTGCTAAATTGTCCCTTAGTGTCAAAGATGTGTAGGTTAGGGTGGATTGGCCGTGCTAAATTGTCCCTTAGTGTCAAAGATGTGTAGGTTAGGGTGGATTGGCCGTGCTAAATTGTCCCTTAGTGTCAAAGATGTGCAGGTTAGGGTGGATTGGCCATGCTAAATTGTCCCTTAGTGTCAAAGATGTGCAGGTTAGGGTGGATTGGCCGTGCTAAATTGTCCCTTAGTGTCAAAGATGTGCAGGTTAGGGTGGATTGGCCGTGCTAAATTGTCCCTTAGTGTCCAAAGATTAGATTTGTAATATTAGATTTGTAATATTATTCTGTTAGAAATACAACACTTACTGGGTATCACCGTGAGTCTGGTTCCACTTCCAAAAACCAGCTTGGTGTTCCCCCTTATCACACAGCCCTACACTGGCTAGCAAAAACCTCCTGGCTACAGATGTGTAGGTTAGGGTGGATTGGCCATGCTAAATTGTCCCTTAGTGTCCAAAGATCTGCAGGCAGACTACAAATGCTTGTGAATGTAGCCCAGTCCCATCACACAAACCAGCCTCCCATCCATTGACTCTGTCTACACTTCCCGCTGCCTCGGGGAAAAGCAGCCGGTATAATTAAGGACCCCCCCCCCCCCCCATACACCCCGGACATTCTCTCTTCCACCTTCTTCCATCGGGAAAAACATACAAAAGTCTGAGGTCCCGTACCGACCGACTCAAGAACAGCTTCTTCCCTGCTGCTGTCAGACTTTTGAATGGGCCCACCTCGCATTAAGCTGATCTTTCTCTACACCCTCGCTGTGACTGTAACACTACATTCTGCACCCTCTCCTTTCCTTCTCTATGAAAGGTATGTTCTCTCAGTATAGAGTATGAGAAACAATACTTTTCCCTGTATCCCAGTACATGTGACAATAATAAATCCAATCCAACATTTACAGGTATGAATGAAAACCTACTTGGCTCCACTGTTAACCTTGTCCCCTTTCCAAAGATAAGTTTGTCAGTAATTCCACCATCCACACAATGTCACACCCCTCAGCACAAACCTCTCTTCAGATTATCCCCAGTGAATACTCACCCCAGCTGGAATTATGCTTAAAATCCCAGCAGAGAGAGAGGGACAGAGTCAGAGTGCGAGAGGCAGAGAGAGGCAGAGAATCGATGGAAAAAGAAAGAGAGAGAATAAGACAGAGGGAGAGATGGAGAGAGGGACAGAGAAGGAGACACACACACATAAATATGGATATAGAGATGCTGCAGAGAGTTGCCTCTTCGTTAGGTTAGCTGGATTGGCCATGCTAAATTGTCCCTTAGATTTGTAATATTATTCTGTCAGAAATACAACACTTACTGGGTATCACCGTGAGTCTGGTTCCACTTCCAAAAATCTGCTTGCTGAACCCAGTATCCACACAGCCCTACACTGGCTAGCAAAAACCTCCTGGGTACAGATGTGTAGTTTAGGTGGATTGGCCATGCTAAATTGTCCCTTAGTCTCCAAAGATGTGCAGGTTAGGGTGGATTGGCCGTGATAAATTGCCCCTTAGTGTCCCAAAGATGTGTAGGTTAGGGTGGATGGGCCATGCTAAATTGTCCCTTAGTGTCCAAAGATCTGAAGGCAAACTACAAATGCTTGTGAATGTCGCCCAGTCCCATCACACAAACCAGCCTCCCATCCATTGACTCTGTCTACACTTCCCGCTGCCTTGGGGAAAAGTAGCCGGTATAATTAAGGACCCCCCCCACACACCCCGGACATTCTCTCTTCCACCTTCTTCCATCGGGGAAAAAGGGACAAAAGTCTGAGGTCCCGTACCGACCGACTCAAGAACAGCTTCTTCCCTGCTGCTGTCAGACTTTGAATGGACTGACCTCGCATTAAGCTGATCTTTCTCTACACCCTCGCTGTGACTGTAACACTACATTCTGCACCCTCTCCTTTCCTTCTCTATGAACGGTATGCTTTGTCTGTATAGCGCGCAACAAACAATACTTTTCACTGTATCCCAGTACATGTGACAATAATAAATCAAATCCTACATTTACAGATATGAATGAAAACCTACTTGGCTCCACTGTTAACCTTGTCCCCTTTCCAAAGATAAGTTTGCCACCAGCTCCACCATCCACACAGTGTCACAGCCCTCAGCACAAACCTCTCTTCAGATTATCCCCAGTGAATACTCACCCCAGCTGGAATTATGTTTATAATCCCAGCAGAGAGAGAGGGACAGAGTCAGAGTGCGAGAGGCAGAGAGAGGCAGAGAATCGATGGAAAAAGAAAGAGAGAATAAGACAGAGGGAGAGATGGAGAGAGAGAGAGAGAGAAAGAGAGACACACACAAATATATCCAGAGATGCTCCCGAGAGATTACCCCTTCATTAGGTTAGGTGGATTGGCCATGCTAAATTGTCCCTTAGATCTGTAATATTATTCTGTCAGAAATACAACACTTACTGGGTATCACCGTGAGTCTGGTTCCACTTCCAAAAACCAGCTTGAAGCTCCCACTATTCACACAGCCCTACACTGGCTACCAAAAACCTCCTGGCTACAGATGTGCAGGTTAGGGTGGATTGGCCATGCTAAATTGCCCCTTAGTGTCCAAAGATCTGTAGGCAGACTACAAAAGGGTGGTGACTGTAGCCCAATCCATCACGCAAACCAGCCTCCCATCCATTGACTCTGTCTACACTTCCCGCTGCCTCGGGGGGGGAAAAGCAGCCGGGATAATTAAGGACCCCCCCCCCCCCCACACACACACCCCGGACATTCTCTCTTCCATCTCTTCCATCGGGAAAAAGATACAAAAGTCTGAGGGCCCGTACCGACCGACTCAAGAACAGCTTCTTCCCTGCTGCTGTCAGACTTTTGAATGGACCTACCTCGCATTAAGCTGATCTTTCTCTACACCCTCGCTGTGACTGTAACACTACATTCTGCACCTTCTCCTTTCCTTCTCTATGAATGGTATGTTTTCTCAGTATAGAGTATGAGAATCAATACTTTTCCCTGTATCCCAGTACATGTGACAATAATAAATCCAATCCAACATTTACAGATATGAATGAATACCTACTTGGCTCCACTGTTAACCTTGTTCCCTTTCCAAAGATAAGTTTGCCAACACTTCCACCATCCACACAGTGTCACAGCCCTCAGCAGAAACCTCTCTTCAGATTATAAGAACATAAGAACATAAGAAATAGGAGCAGGAGTAGGCCATCCAGCCCCTCGAGCCTGCCCCGCCATTCAATAAGATCATGGCTGATCTGTCGTGGCTCAGTTCCACTTTCCCGCCCTCTCCCCATAACCCTTAATCCCCTCGCTTATCAAGAACCCATCAACCCGCATCTTAAAAATATTTAGCGAGGCAGCCTCCACCACTTCAACGGGCAGAGAATTCCAGAGATTCACCACCCTTTGAGTGAAGAAGTTCCTCCTCAACTCCGTTCTAAACCGCCCCCCCTTTATCTTGAGGCTGTGCCCCCTAGTCCTACTGTCCTTTCTGAGCGGGAAGAGTCTCTCCACCTCTATCCTATCCGTCCCATTCATCATCTTATACGTCTCAATGAGATCTCCCCTCATTCTTCTAAACTCTAACGAGTACAAGCCTAGTTTATTCAGCCTCTCCTCATAGCTCAACCCCCTCAACTCCGGTATCAGCCTAGTAAACCTCCTCTGCACTCCCTCCAGGGCCAAAATATCCTTGCTGGAATTAAGTTTAAAATCCCAGCAGAGAGAGAGGGACAGAGTCAGAGTGTGAGAGGCAGAGAATCGATGGAAAAAGAGAGAGAGAATAAGACAGAGGGAGAGATGGAGAGAGAGAGACAGAGAAAGAGAGAGACACACACACAAATATACAGAGATGCTCCTGAGATATTGCCCCTTCGTTAGGCTAGGGTGGATTAGCCATGCTAAATTGTCCCTTAATGTCCAAAGATGTGTGGGTTAGGGTGGATTGGCCGTGCTAAATTGTCCCTTAGTGTCCAAAGATGTGCAGGTTAGGGTGGATTGGCCGTGCTAAATTGTCCCTTAGTGTCCAAAGATGTGTAGGTTAGGGGGGATTGGCCATGCTAAATTGTCCCTTAGTGTCCAAAGATGTGTAGGTTAGGGTGGATTGGCCATGCTAAATTGTCCCTTAGTGTCCAAAGATGTGTAGATTAGGGTGGATTGGCCGTGCTAAATTGTCCCTTAGTGTCCAAAGATGTGTAGGTTAGGGTGGATTGGCCGTGCTAAATTGTCCCTTAGTGTCCAAAGATGTGTAGGTTAGGGTGGATTGGCCGTGCTAAATTGTCCCTTAGTGTCCAAAGATGTGCAGGTTAGGGTGGATTGGCCGTGCTAAATTGTCCCTTAGTGTCCAAAGATGTGGAGGTTAGGGTGGATTGGCCATGCTAAATTGTCCCTTAGTGTCCAAAGATGTGCAGGTTAGGGTGGATTGGCATGCTAAATTGTCCCTTAGTGTCCAAAGATGTGTAGGTTAGGGGGGATTGGCCATGCTAAATTGTCCCTTAGTGTCCAAAGCTGTGTAGGTTAGGGGGGATTGGCCATGCTAAATTGTCCCTTAGTGTCCAAAGATGTGCAGGTTTGGGTGGATTGGCCATGCTAAATTGTCCCTTAGTGTCCAAAGATGTGTAGGTTAGGGTGGATTGGCCATGCTAAATTGCCCCTTAGAGTCCAAAGATGTGTAGGTTAGGGTGGATTGGCCATGCTAAATTGCCCCTTAGAGTCCAAAGATGTGTAGGTTAGGGTGGATTGGCCATGCTAAATTGTCCCTTAGTGTCCAAAGATGTGTAGGTTAGGGGGATTGGCCATGCTAAATTGTCCCTTAGTGTCCAAAGATGTGAAGGTTAGGGTGGATTGGTTAATTTGCCCCTTAGATTTGTAACATTATTCTGTCAGAAATACAACACTTACTGGGTATCACCGTGACTGTGGTTCCACTTCCAAAAACCAGCTTGTAGTTTGCGTTATTCACACAGCCCTACACTGGCTAGCAAAAACCTCCTGGGTACTGATGTGCAGGTTAGGGTGGATTGGCCATGCTAAATTGCCCCTTAGTGTCCAAAGATCTGTAGGCAGACTACAAAAGGGTGGTGAATGTAGCCCCCAATCCATCACACAAACCAGCCTCCCATCCATTGACTCTGTCTACACTTCCCGCTGCCTCGGGGAAAAGCAGCCGGTATAATTCAGGACCCCCCCCATGCATCCCGGACATTCTCTCTTCCACCATCTTCCGTCGGGGAAAAAGATACAAAGGTCTGAGGTCCCGTACCGCCCGACTCAAGAACGGCTTCTTCCCTGCTGCTGTCAGACTTTTGAATGGACCTACCTCGCATTAAGCTGATATTTCTCTACACCCTCGCTGTGACTGTAACACTACATTCTGCACCTTCTCCTTTCCTTCTCTATGAACAGTATGCTTTGTCTGTATAGCACGCAAGAAATAATACTTTTCCCTGTATCTCAGTACATGTGACAATAATAAATCAAATCAATAACTTGACTGTACCACTATATTCTGCACTCTCACCTTTCCTTCTCTGTGAACAGTATGCAATGTCTATATAGCATGCAAGAAACAATACATTTCACTCCATGATAATACATGTGACAGTTAGATATTAATGAACACCTACTTGGCTCCACTGTTAAACTTGTTCCCTTTCCAAAGATAAGTTTGCCAGTAATTCCACCATCCACACAGTGTCACAGCCCTCAGCACAAACCTCTGTTCAGATTATCCCCAGTGAATACTGAGCCCAGCTGGAATTATGTTTAAAAACCCAGCAGATAGAGGGGGACAGAGTCAGAGTGTGAGAGGTGGAGAATCAATGGAAAAAGAAAGAGAGAGAATAAGACAGAGGGAGAGATGGAGAGAGAGAGAGACAGAGAAAGAGAGACACACACACATAAATATGGATATAGAGATGCTACAGAGAGTTGCCTCTTCATTTGGTTAGGGTGGATTGGCCATGCTAAATTGCCCCTTAGATTTGTAATATTATTCTGTCAGAAATACAACACTTACTGGGTATCACCGTGAGTCTGGTTCCACTTCCAAAAACCAGCTTGCTGTTCCCACTATTCACACAGCCTTACACTGGCTAGCAAAAACCTCCTGGGTAAAGATGGTTAGGGTGGATTGGTCATGCTAAATTGCCCCTTAGTGTCCAAAGATGTGTAGGTTAGGGTGGATTGGCCATGCTAAATTGCCCCTTAGTGTCCAAAGATGTGTAGGTTAGGGTGGATTGGCCATGCTAAATTGTCCCTTAGTGTCCAAAGATGTGTAGGTTAGGGTGGATTGGCCATGCTAAATTGTCCCTTAGTGTCCAAAGATGTGTAGGTTAGGGTGGATTGGCCATGCTAAATTGTCCCTTAGTGTCCAAAGATGTGTAGGTTAGGGTGGATTGGCCGTGCTAAATTGTCCCTTAGTGTCCAAAGATGTGCAGGTTAGGTGGATTGGCCATGCTAAATTGTCCCTTAGTGTCCAAAGATGTGTAGGTTAGGGTGGATTGGCCGTGCTAAATTGTCCCTTAGTGTCCAAAGATGTGCAGGTTAGGTGGATTGGCCATGCTAAATTGTCCCTTAGTGTCCAAAGATCTGTAGGCAGACTACAAATGCTTGTGAATGTAGCCCAGTCCCATCACGCAAACCAGCCTCCCATCCATTGACTCTGTCTACACTTCCCGCTGCCTCGGGGAAAAGCAGCCAGTACAATTAAGGACCCCCCCCATGCATCCTGGACATTCTCTCTTCCACCTTCTTCCATCAGGAAAAAGATACAAAAGTCTGAGGTCCCGTACCGACCGACTCAAGAACAGCTTCTTCCCTGCTGCTGTCAGACTTTTGAATGGACCTACCTCGTATTAAGCTGATCTTTCTCTACACCCTCGCTGTGACTGTAACACTACATTCTGCACCCTCTCCTTTCCTTCTCTATGAATGGTACGTTTTCTCAGTATAGAGTATGAGAAACAATACTTTTCCCTGTATCCCAGTACATGTGACAATAATAAATCCAATCCAACATTTACAGATATGAATGAACACCTACTTGGCTTCACTGTTAACCTTGTTCCCTTTCCAAAGATAAGTTTGCCACCAACTCCACCATCCACACAGTGTCACAGCCCTCAGCACAAACCTCTCTTCAGATTATCCCCAGTGAATACTGAGCCCAGCTGGAATTATGTTTAAAATCCCAGCAGAGAGAGAGGGACAGAGTCAGAGTGTGAGAGGCAGAGAGAGGCAGAGAATCGATGGAAAAAGAAAGAGAGAGAATAAGACAGAGGGAGAGATGGAGAGAGAGAGACAGAGAAAGAGAGACACACACACGCAAATATATACAGAGATGCTCCCGAGAGATTGCCCCTTCGTTTGGTTAGATGGATTGGCCGTGCTAAATTGTCCCTTAGTGTCCAAAGATGTGTAGGTTAGGGTGGATTGGCCATGCTAAATTGTCCCTTAGTGTCCAAAGATGTGTAGGTTAGGGTGGATTGGCCATGCTAAATTGTCCCTTAGTGTCCAAAGATGTGTAGGTTAGGGTGGATTGGCCATGCTAAATTGTCCCTTCGATTTGTAATATTATTCTGTCAGAAATACAACACTTACTGGGTATCACCGTGAGTCTGGTTCCACTTCCAAAAACCAGCTTGGAGTTCATACTATTCACACAGCCCTACACTGGCTAGCAAAAACCTCCTGGGTAATGATATGCAGGTTAGGGTGGATTGGCCATGCTAAATTGCCCCTTAGTGTCCAAAGATCTGTAGGCAGACTAAAAAGGGTGGTGAATGTAGCCCCAATCCATCAGACAAACCAGCCTCCCATCCATTGACTCTGTCTACACTTCCCGCTGCCTTGGGGGGGGAAAAGCAGCCGGTATAATTAAGGACCCCCCCCCCACACACACCCCGGACATTCTCTCTTCCACCTTCTTCCGTCGGGGAAAAAGATACAAAAGTCTGAGGTCCCGTACCGACCGACTCAAGAACAGCTTCTTCCCTGCTGCTGTCAGACTTTTGAATGGACCTACCTCGCATTAAGCTGATCTTTCTCTACACCCTCGCTGTGACTGTAACACTACATTCTGCACCCTCTCCTTTCCTTCTCTATGAATGGTATGCTTTGTCTGTATAGCACGCAAGAAACAATACTTTTCCCTGTATCCCAGTACATGTGACAATAATAAATCCAATCCAACATTTACAGATATTAATGAATACCTACTTGGCTCCACTGTTAACCTTGTTCCCTTTCCAAAGATAAGTTTGTCAGTAATTCCACCATCCACACAGTGTCACAGCCCTCAGAACAAACCTCTCTCCAGATTATCCCCAGTGAATACTGAGCCCAGCTGGAATTATGTTTAAAAACCCAGCAGAGAGAGAGAGAGAGGCAGAGAGAGGCAGTGAAAGATGGAGAGAGAGAGATGGAAAGAGAGAGAGAGACAGAGAAAGAGAGACACACACACGTAAATATGGATATAGAGACGCTACAGAGAGTTGCCTCTTCGTTAGGTTAGGTGGATTGGCCATGCTAAATTGCCCCTTAGATTTGTAATATTATTCTGTCAGAAATACAACACTTACTGGGTATCACCGTGAGTCTGGTTCCACTTCCAAAAATCTGCTTGAAGCTCCCACTATTCACACAGCCCTACACTGGCTAGCAAAAACCTCCTGGGTACAGATGTGTAGATTAGGGTGGATTGGCCATGCTAAATTGTCCCTCAGTGTCCAAAGATGTGTAGGTTAGGGTGGATTGGCCATGCTAAATTGTCCCTTAGTGTCCAAAGATGTGTGGGTTAGGGTGGATTGGCCACGCTAAATTGTCCCTTAGTGTCCAAAGATGTGTGGGTTAGGGTGGATTGGCCACGCTAAATTGTCCCTTAGTGTCCAAAGATGTGTAGGTTAGGGTGGATTGGCCACGCTAAATTGTCCCTTAGTGTCCAAAGATGTGTGGGTTAGGGTGGATTGGCCACGCTAAATTGTCCCTTAGTGTCCAAAGATGTGTGGGTTAGGGTGGATTGGCCACGCTAAATTGTCCCTTAGTGTCCAAAGATGTGTGGGTTAGGGTGGATTGGCCACGCTAAATTGTCCCTTAGTGTCCAAAGATGTGTGGGTTAGGGTGGATTGGCCATGCTAAATTGTCCCTTAGTGTCCAAAGATGTGTAGGTTAGGATGGATTGGCCATGCTAAATTGTCCCTTAGATTTGTAATATTATTCTGTCAGAAATACAACACTTACTGGGTATCACCGTGAGTCTGGTTCCACTTCCAAAAATCAGCTTTCTGTTCCCACTATTCACACAGCCCTACACTGGCTAGCAAAAACCTCCTGGGTAAAGATGTGTAGGTTAGGGGGGATTGGCCATGCTAAATTGTCCCTTAGCGTCCCAAAGATGTGTAGGTTAGGTGGATTGGCCATGCTAAATTGTACCTTAGTGTCCAAAGATGTGTAGGTTCGGTTGGATTGGCCATGCTAAATTGTACCTTAGTGTCCAAAGATGTGAAGGTTAGGTGGATTGGCCATGCTAAATTTCCCCCTAGATTTGTAATATTATTCTTTCAGAAATACAACACTTACTGGGTATCACCGTGAGTCTGGTTCCACTTCCAAAAACTGGCTTGTAGTTCCCACTATTCACACAGCCCTACACTGGCTAGCAAAAACCTCCTGGGTACAGATATGCAGGTTAGGGTGGATTGGCCATGCCAAATTGTCCCTTAGTGTCCAAAGATGTGCAGGTTAGGGTGGATTGGCCATGCCAAATTGTCCCTTAGTGTCCAAAGATGTGTAGGTTAGGGTGGATTGACCATGCTAAATTGCCCTTAATGTCCAAAGATGTGAAGGTTAGGTGGATTGGCTAATTTGCCCCTTAGATTTGTAATATTATTCTGTCAGAAATACAACACTTACTGGGTATCACCGTGAGTCTGGTTCCACTTCCAAAAACCAGCTTGTAGTTTGCGTTATTCACACAGCCCTACACTGCTTAGCAAAAACCTCCCGGGTACAGATGTGTAGGTTAGGGTGGATTGGCCATGCTAAATTGCCCCTTAGTGTCCAAAGATCTGTAGGCAGACTACAAAAGGGTGGTGACTGTAGCCCAATCCATCACACAAACCAGCCTCCCATCCATTGACTCTGTCTACACTTCCCGCTGCCTCGGGGAAAAGCAGCCGGTATAATTAAGGACCCCCCCATGCATCCCGGACATTCTCTCTTCCACCTTCTTCTGTCGGGGAAAAAGGTACAAAAGTCTGAGGTCCCGTACCGACCGACTCAAGAACAGCTTCTTCCCTGCTGCTGTCAGACTTTTGAATGGACCGACCTCGCATTAAGCTGATCTTTCTCTACACCCTCACTGTGACTGTAACACTACATTCTGCACCCTCTCCTTTCCTTCTCTATGAACGGTATGCTTTGTCTGTATAGAGTATGAGAATCAATACTTTTCCCTGTATCCCAGTACATGTGACAATAATAAATCCAATCCAACATTTACAGATATGAATGAATACCTACTTGGCTTCACTGTTAAACTTGTCCCCTTTCCAAAGATAAGTTTGCCAACACTTCCACCACCCACACAGTGTCACAGCCCTCAGCACAAACCTCTCTCCAGATTATCCCCAGTGAATACTGAGCCCAGCTGGAATTATGTTTAAAATCCCGGTCAGTTAGAGCGACTACAACCCCGATTACTTGGTGATTCCCCCCTTTGGCTACAGCCTTTCAGCGAAACGTGACATTCTCTGGGTGTCACCAGGATTATCGGTGGACGAGAACCTCCGGGCTGGAACCGTAACTCGCAGCGCGCTGGCATTTGGACAGATACGCGGATGGGGAAAGAGTTAGAGGGGTAGTGGGGGCCCAACACAGAGCAAACGGGACTAGTTCAGATTCGAAACACAGGTCAGCGTGGAGGAGTAGGTTTAGAGAGGCTTCTCCGGTCTGTCGGTCACCCCCACCTTATACCCTACATTCTGCACCCTCTCCTTTCCTTCTCTACGAACGGTATGCTTTGTCTGTATAGCGCGCAATACTTTTCACTGTGTCCCAGTACACGTGACAATAATAAATCCAATCAAAATCTCGCTGTGACTGTAACACTACATTCTGCACCCTCTCCTTTCCTTCTCTATGAACGGTATGCTTTGTCTGTATAGCGCGCAATACTTTTCACTGTGTCCCAGTACACGTGACAATAATAAATCCAATCAAAATCTCGCTGTGACTGTAACACTACATTCTGCACCCTCTCCTTTCCTTCTCTATGAACGGTATGCTTTGTCTGTATAGCGCGCAATACTTTTCACTGTGTCCCAGTACACGTGACAATAATAAATCCAATCAAAATCTCGCTGTGACTGTAACACCACATTCTACACCCTCTCCTTTCCTTCTCTATGAACAGTATGCTTTGTCTGTATAGCGCACAAGAAACAATACTTTTCACTGTATCCCAATACACGTGACAATAATAAATCAAATCAATATCTCGCTGTGACTGTAACACTACATTCTGCACCCTCTCCTTTCCTTCTCTATGAATGGTATGCTTTGTCTGTATAGCGCGCAAGAAACAATACTTTTCACTATATCCCAATACACGTGACAATAATAAATCAAATCAATATCTCGCTGTGACTGTAACACTACATTCTGCACTCTCTCCTTTCCTTCTCTATGAATGGTATGCTTTGTCTGTATAGCGCGCAAGAAACAATACTTTTCACTATATCCCAATACATGTGACAATAATAAATCCAATCAAATGGAGGGACAGAGAGAGACAGAGAGAGAGGGAGGGAGACACAGAGAAAGAGAGAGAGACACACAGAGAGAGAGAGAGGGAGGGAGACACAGAGAGACAGAGAGAGACAGACAGACAGACAGACAGAGGGAGGGAGACACAGAGAGACAGAGAGAGAGAGACAGACAGAGAGGCAGAGATAGAGAGAGGGAGGGAGACACAGAGAGAGAGAGAGAGAGAGAAAGAGGCAGAGAGAGAGAGAGGGAAACAGAGAGAGACAGAGAGATAGAGGGAGGGAGACACAGAGAGAGAGAGAGAGAGAGAGGGAAACAGAGAGACACAGAGAGAGAGAGGGAGGGAGACACAGAGAGAGAGAGAGAGAGAGAGAAAGAGGCAGAGAGAGAGAGAGAAAGAGGCAGAGAGAGAGAGAGAGGGAAACAGAGAGACACAGAGAGAGGGAGACAGAGAGAGAGGGAGGGAGACAGAGAGAGAGGGAGGGAAATACAGAGAGAGAGACAGAGAGAGAGACATAGAGAGAGGGGGGGGATACAAAGGCAGGGGGGACACAGAGAGAGACAGAGAGAGAGGGAAACAGAGAGAGAGAGGGAGACGCACACACAGACACACACACACACACACACGGCCAGGGGAGAGCCTGAGATGCTACAGAAACAGGGGAAAGGTTTGAAAATGGAAGAGCGTTTCTTATCCAGGAGTTTAAACAATCCACACTGACCACACTCACATTTCACACTCTCTGCTCTGTCCTGTTTTAAGGGGCTGTTTCGTTTGGGGTCGGTGTTTGGGAATTTATAAACCACACTGATATTCCCAACATGACCCAGAGGTCTCAGTGTTTAAACATATTAAACTGTTCAGAGACAGGCAGAAAGCCCTCAGGCATCAGAATCTCAATACACTGACCCTTCCACTGTTCCCAATATCTGCTTTACCTGTACTGTCTGTTACACGTGGCTGGAGGATCGGGGGCACAAAGATTACTGACACAATTCAATCTCAGGGGACAGACACAGAGAGAGACCAAGTGGGAGAGACAGAGAGAAAGAGAGACAGAGTATTGGAGACGGAGAGAGACAGATGGAAAGAGAGATCAGGGAGAGAGAAGGAGACACACCTCCAAAATATATAGAAAGATGCTACATTGTCCCTTAGTGTCCAAAGATGTGTAGGTTAGGGTGGATTGGCCATGCTAAATTGTCCCTTAGTGTCCCAAAGATGTGTAGGTTAGGGTGGATTGGCCATGCTAAATTGTCCCTTAGTATCCAAAGATGTGTAGGTTAGGTGGATTGGCCATGCTAAATTGCCCCTTAGATTCGTAATATTATTCTGTCAGAAATACAACACTTACTGGGTATCACCGTGAGTCTGGTTCCACTTCCAAAATCCAGCTTGAAGTTCCCGCTATACACACAGCCCTACACTGGCTAGCAAAAACATCCTGGGTACAGATGTGCAGGTTAGGGTGGATTGGCCATGCTAAATTGTCCCTTAGTGTCCAAAGATGTGCAGGTTAGGTGGATTGGCCATGATAAATTTCCCCTGAGATTTGTAATATTATTCTGTCAGAAATACAACACTTACTGGGTATCACCGTAAGTCTGGTTCCACTTCCAAAAACCGGCTTGCTGTTCCCACTATTCACACAGCCCTACACTGGCTAGCAAAAACCTCCTGGGTAAAGATGTGTAGGTTAGGGTGGATTGGCCACGCTAAATTGTCCCTTAGTGTCCAAAGATGTGTAGGTTAGGGTGGATTGGCCGTGCTAAATTGTCCCTTAGTGTCCAAAGATGTGTAGGTTAGGGGGATTGGCCATGCTAAATTGTCCCTTAGTGTCCAAAGATGTGTAGGTTAGGGTGGATTGGCCATGCTAAATTGTCCTTTGGTGTCCTAAGATGTGTAGCTTAGGTGGATTATTACAGAGGCCAGTGTATATCTACAGTAATACATTGAGGTTTCAATGACTGTGAACAGAAATCCCCTCTCGGCAATGATAGTTGTTTAAATTTCAAGCAGTAATTCCAACATTATTAATACTTTATGAACACACACATGTATAATCACACACACACACACACAGTGAGTATTCTACAGTTAGTAATAAATACCTACTTGGAACAACAGTTAATCTTGTCCCCTGTCCAAATGTAATTCCAGTTCCATAATTCACACAGTAATGTGCCCAATAACACAAACCCCCCTTCAGATTAACCCCAATAATCTCCTGTCCCTGCTGGGACTCTGTGTTAAAACACAATGCCGCCCAGTACCATAATAGTGACAGCATGTGTACACAGATTTTTAAATGACCACTGCTATGTATTCGGATTATTATTCAAGTTTAACTCATTTTCCATTCGCAGAAACCGAAGGCTCCAATCTGTATACCTGAAATCTAGAATTCCTTCACAACTATATCCAAACAGGCTTCAAAAATTCACACCTTTGGACACTAAGGGACAATTAAACAGCCTGTTCTAACCCAGGAAAGTTATTACAAGCAGCAGACACCAGCTTCATGTTCCAGGCTGCATCAATTCTATATTTCTGTAACCTCAGTCCATCTATCCTCTCTGTCCATCTCTCTCCATCCCTGCAGAACTGTCCCCGAGCTTCAGGCAACACACACACACACACACACACACACACACACACACACACACACACACACACACACACACACACACACACACACACACACACACACACACACACAATAGTTAGTAATAAATACCTACTTGGAAACACAGTTAATCTTGTCCCCTGTCCAAAGACAAGCTTAGTAGCAGTTCCATAAGTCACACAGTAATGTGCCCAATAACACAAACCCCCCTTCAGATTAACCCCAATAATCTCCTGTCCCTGCTGGGACTCTGTGTTAAAACACAATGCCGCCCAGTACCATAATAGTGTCAGCATGTGTACACAGATTTTTAAATGACCACTGCTATATAAACACGTTCGACACCGGGACAGCAACACCAAGGTTCCAAAGATCACAAACACTTACTGAGTGTCACCATTAATTTTGTTCCAGCCCCAAATATCAGCTTGCTGATACCCCCTCCAGCATTCACACAGCACCAGCCCTCCATACAAAAACCCTCTCTTCCACCTTCTTCCGTCGGGGAAAAAGATACAAAAGTCTGAGGTCCCATACCGACCGACTCAAGAACAGCTTCTTCCCTGCTGCTGTCAGACTTTTGAATGGACCTACCTCGCATTAAGTTGATCTTTCTCTGCACCCTCGCTGTGACTGTAACACTACATTCTGCACTCTCTCCTTTCCTTCTCTATGCTTTGTCTGTACAGCGTGTGAGAATCAATACTTTTCCCTGTATGCTAATAAATGTGACAATAATAAATCAAATCCAACACTTACTGGGGTTCACATTTAGTTGGGTGCCTGTTCCAAAGATAAGCTTCTGAGCTCCACTCTGCACACAGCCCTACACTCTCTGACAAAAACCCTTCACTCCAAAGATGTGCAGGTTAGGGTGGATTGGCCGTGCTAAATTGTCCCTTAGTGTCCAAAGATGTACAGGTTAGGTGGATTGGCCATGCTAAATTGTCCCTTAGTGTCCAAAGGTGTGCAGGTTAGGGGGATTGGCCATGCTAAATTGTCCCTTAGTGTCCAAAGATGTACAGGTTAGGGTGGATTGGCCATGCTAAATTGTCCCTTAGTGTCCAAAGATGTACAGGTTAGGTGGATTGGCCATGCTAAATTGCCCCTTTGATCTGTAATATTATTCTGTCAGAAATACAACACTTACTGGGTATCACCGTGAGTCTGGTCCCACTTCCAAAAACCAGCTTGGTGTTTCCATAATTCACACAGCCCTACACTGGCTAGCAAAAACCTCCTGGCTACGGATGTGTAGGTTAGGGTGGATTGGCCATGCTAAATTGTCCCTTAGTGTCCAAAGATGTGTAGGTTAGGGTGGATTGGCCATGCTAAATTGTCCCTTAGTGTCCAAAGATGTGTAGGTTAGGGTGGATTGGCCATGCTAAATTGTCCCTTAGTGTCCAAAGATGTCAATATCTTTTCCCAAAGGTAGGGGAGTCTAAAACTAGAGGGCATAGGTTTCAGGTGAGAGGGGAGAGAAACAGAAGTGTCCAGAGGGGCAATTTTTTCACACAGAGGGTGGTGAGTGTCTGGAACGAGCTGCCAGAGGCAGTCGTAGAGGGGGGTACAATTTTGTCTTTTAAAAAGTGTTTACACAGTTCCATGGGTGGAGAGGGATATGGGCCAAACGCAGGCTATTGGGACCAGTTCAGTCGTTTATAAAAAGGGGGTGGTATGGACAAGTTGGGCCGAAGGGCCTGTTTCCATGCTGTAAACCTCTCTGTGACAATAATAAATCAGATCAAAATTAATCACACTTACTGGGTCGTACCACGAGCTTGGTACCAGGTCCAAAGGTAACTTTAACATTGCTATTCACACAGCGTTACACACCAGTACAGAAACTCTCTGCACCAGATGTCTCGGTGAGGACACAGACAACACAGACTGACCATCACATTTCAGATTAGCTACATTACCAGATCAATTCTTTCGCAAGTGCCGGACAGTCTATCTCCCTCAAATCAATCCCCGTTCTGTCCTTCACATCCATCAGTACACCGTATTGATCTGTGAATGAACCCCAGCTGATCTAGACATGTTTAGTGTCCACTGAGCAGTGGCCAGGGCTGGTTTACAAGACCATTCCCATGGGGAGCATCTTGCAGGAAGATCTTACCAGGGCGGACAAGGAGCTTGGTGCCACCTCCGAATACCAGCTTGCCGTAGCCTCCAGAGGTCACACACTAACTGATCCCTTTACAAGAACTCTGAGGCTCCCTCTTTTCCCAGCGCACCACTGCCAGCACTGCTGTGAAGCTGTGTAATCCTGGCTACACCGCTCAGGGTGTTCCTTTCACTGGGGTTTTAGCACTGGGTCCTTTCACAATGCAGCATTTACTGGCTTCCACGGTGAGTCTGGTCCCACTGCCAAAGGTGAGCTTGCCGGTTCCAGCATTCACACAGCCCCCACACTGCCTGACAAAATCCTACCCACGTTCAATACTCACCTTCCCCCATCGCGCTGTTACAGCAGGGAGTGACCAGCAGACATTGCATACGCATCTTCTCATCTCTCCCTCTCTCTGCCCATCTTTCACACACACAGACACAGGACACAGACACACAGGACACACACAGACACACAGGACACACACAGACACACAGGACACACACAGACACAGGACACACACAGACACAGGACACACACACACACAGGACACACACAGACACACAGGACACACACAGACACAGACATACACGCAGGGGTAAGTATTCTCTAGTTAATAATAAATACCTACTTGGAACCACAGTTAATCTTGTCCCCGGTCCAAAGATGAGCTTATTTCCATACACACAGCAATGCACCCAATAACACAAACCCCGCTTCAGATTAACCCCAATAATCTCCTGTCCCTGCTGGGACTCTGTGTTAAAACACAATTCACACTCACACTCACACTCACACTCACTCAACCAGGTAGGTATTCCATAGTTAGTAATAAATACCTACCCGGAACCACAGTTAATCTTGTCCCCTGTCCAAAGATGAGCTTATTTGTATCCACACAGTAATGTGCCCAATAACAGAAACCCCCCTTCAGATTAACCCCAATAATCTCCTGTCCCTGCTGGGACTCTGTGTTAAAACACAATGCCGCCCAGTACCATAATAGTGTCAGCATGTGTATACAGATTTTTAAATGACCATTACTGTGTATTTAGCATGGACAATCCCCCTAACCTGCATATCTCTGCTTCTAACTCTGTCTCTCTCTCTAACCCCCTCCCAACTCTCTACGTCCAACTGCCTGTTACTCACGAACACTCTCTCCCACCCTCCAATGTTCCCTCTCTCCAGTACTCCCCCACATCTCTCTCTCTCCATCCTTCTCCCTCTCCCCCCCAACCCTCACTCTCTCCCCCCTCCCCCAAATTCTTTATTAACTAACTCTCTCTCTCCCTCCTGTTATCCCCTCTCTCCAACCTCTCATCTCTCTTCCTGTCCCTGTCTCTCTCCCTGTCCCTCTCCACTCTCTCTCCAACTCTCTCACTCTGTGACTCTCTTAGCCGAACTCTTTCTCATTCTCTCTCTCCAGCTCCCTCCCCTTCCTTTCTCTCCCACATTTTAACTCTACAACTCTATCCATCTCCCACCCTCCTCAACTCTTCCCTGTAACTCACTCTCTCTTTCTTCCTTTCTCCCTCTCTCTGTTTCTCCCTCATTCTACCTGTCTTGTGTCCATACAGGACTAACTTGCCAATGCTTTATTGCAGAGGCCAGTGTATATCTACAGTAATACACTGAGGTTTCAGTGACTATGAACAGAAACCCCCTCTCGGCAATGATAGTTGTTTAATTTTCAGGCAGTAATTACAACATTATTAACACTTTATCAGCTCACACACAGACACAGACACACAACTAGGTTGGTATTCTATAGTTAATAATAAATACCTACTTGGAACCACAGTTAATCTTGTCCCCGGTCCAAAGATGAGATTATCTCCAAATGCATTCACACAGTAGTGTGCCCAATAACACAAACCCCCCTTCAGATGAACCCCAATAATCTCCTGTCCCTGCTGGGACTCTGTGTTAAAACACAATGCCGCCCAGTACCATAATAGTGTCAGCATGTGTACACAGATTTTTAAATGACCACTGCTATATAAACACGTTCGACACCGGGACAGCAACACCCAGGTTCCAAAGATCACAAACACTTACTGGGTGTCACCGTTAATTTTGTTCCAGCCCCAAATATCAGCTTGCCAATACCCCCTCCAGCATTCACACAGCACCAGCCCTCCATACAAAAACCCTCTCTTCCACCTTCTTCCGTCGGGAAAAAGATACAAAAGTCTGAGGTCCCATACCGACCGACTCAAGAACAGCTTCTTCCCTGCTGCTGTCAGACTTTTGAATGGACCTACCTCGCATTAAGCTGATCTTTCTCTACACCCTCGCTGTGACTGTAACACGACATTCTGCACTCTCTCCTTTCCTTCTCTATGCTTTGTCTGTATAATGTGTGAGAATCAATGCTTTTCCCTGTATGCTAATAAATGTGACAATAATAAATCAAATCCAACACTTACTGGGGTTCACATTTAGTTGGGTGCCTGTCCCAAAGATAAGCTTCTGAGCTCCAACCTGCACACAGCCCTGCACTCTATGAACAAAAACCCTTCACTCCAAAGATGTGTAGGTTAGGGTGGATTGGCCATGCTAAATTGTCCCTTACTGTCCAAAGATGTGTAGGTCAGGGTGGATTGGCCATGCTAAATTGCCCCTTAGTGTCCAAAGATGTGTAAGTTAGGGTGGATTGGCCATGCTAAATTGTCCTTTAGTGTCCAAAGATGTGTAGGTTAGGGTGGATTGGCCATGCTAAATTGTCCCTTAGTGTCCAAAGATGTGCAGGTTAGGTGGATTGGCCATGCTAAATTGCCCCTTAGTGTCCAAAGATGTGCAGGTCAGGGTGGATTGGCCATGCTAAATTGCCCCTTAGTGTCCAAAGATGTGTAGGTTAGGGTGGATTGGCTATGCTAAATTGCCCCTTAGTGTCCAAAGATGTGCAGGTTAGGGTGGATTGGCCATGCTAAATTGCCCCTTACTGTCCAAAGATGTGTAGGTTAGGGTGGATTGGCTATGCTAAATTGCCCCTTAGTGTCCAAAGATGTGCAGGTTAGGGTGGATTGGCCATGCTAAATTGCCCCTTAGTGTCCAACGATGTGTAGGTTAGGGGGGATTGGCCATGCTAAATTGTCCCTTAGTGTCCAAAGATGTGCGGGTTAGGTGGATTATCGCAGAGGCTTTGTCTGTATAGCGTGTGAGAAACAATACTTTTCCCTGTATGCTAATAAATGTGACAATAATAAATCAAATCCAACACTTACTGGGGTTTACATTTAGTTGGGTGCCTGTCCCAAAGATGAGCTTCTGAGCTCCACTCTGCACACAGCCCCACACTCTCTGACAAAAACCCTTCACTCCAAAGATGTGTAGGTTAGGGGGATTGGCCATGCTGAATTGTCCCTTAGTGTCCAAAGATGTGTAGGTTAGGGAGGATTAGCCATGCTAAATTGTCCCTTAGTGTCCAAAGATGTGCAGGTTAGGGTGGATTGGCCATGCTAAATTGTCCCCTAGTGTCCAAGATGTGTAGGTTAGGGTGGATTGGCCATGCTAAATTTCCCTTTAGTATCCAAAGATGTCAATATCTTTTCCCAAAGGTAGGGGAGTCTAAAACTAGAGGGCACAGGTTTAAGGTGAGAGGGGAGAGATACAGAAGTGTCCAGAGGGGCAATTTGTTTCACACAGAGGGTGGTGAGTGTCTGGAACGAGCTGCCAGAGGCAGTAGTAGAGGGGGGTACAATTTTGTCTTTTAAAAAGTGTTTAGACAGTTCCATGGGTGGAGAGGGATATGGGCCAAACGCAGGCTATTGGGACCAGTTCTGTGGTTTATAAAAAGGGGGTGGTATGGACAAGTTGGACCGAAGGGCCTGTTTCCATGCTGTAACCCTCTCTGTGACAATAATAAATCAGATCAAAATTAATCACACTTACTGGGTCGTACCACGAGCTTGGTACCAGGTCCAAAGGTAACTTTAACATTGCTATTCACACAGCGTTACACACCAGTACAGAAACTCTCTGCACCAGATGTCTCGGTGAGGACACAGACAACACAGACTGACCATCACATTTCAGATTAGCTACATTACCAGATCAATTCTTTAGCAAGTGCCGGACAGTCTATCTCCCTCAAATCAATCTCCATTCTATCCTTCACACCCATCAGTACAATATTCTAACTCTGTAACTCTCTGAGCCTCACTCTTTCTCATTCTCTCTCCATCTCCTTCTCCTCCCTTTTCTCTCCCTAACTTTCTCACATTCTAACTCTATAACTCTCTCTATCTCCCTTCCTCCTCTCTCTGACTGTCTTTATCTCTTTTTTTCTCTCTCTCTCCCTCCCTTTCTCCCTCTCTCTGTTTCTCCCTCGTTCTACCTGTCTTGTGTCCATACAGGACTAACTTGCCAATGCTCTATTGCAGAGGCCAGTTTATATCTACAGTAATACATTGAGGTTTCAGTGACTATGAACAGAAATCCCCTCTCGGCAATGATAGTTGTTTAATTTTCAGGCAGTAATCACAACATTTACACACACACTCACACACTCAGACACACACACACACACACACACACACACACACACACACACACACACACACACACACACACACACACACACACACACACACACGTAGGTATTCTATAGTTAATAATAAATACCTACTTGGAAGCACAGTTAATCTTGTCCCCTGTCCAAAGATGAGCTTATTTGTAGCTCCACCATCCACACAGTAATGTGCCCAATAACACAAACCCCCCTTCAGATTAACCCCAATAATCTCCTGTCCCTGCTGGGACTCTGTGTTAAAACACAATGCCGCCCAGTACCATAATAGTGACAGCATGTGTACACAGATTTTTAAATGACCGCTGCTATGTAAACACGTTCGACACCGGGACAGCAACACCCAGGTTCCAAAGATCACAAACACTTACTGGGTGTCACCGTTAATTTTGTTCCAGCCCCAAATATCAGCTTGCCGAAACCTCCTCCATCATTCACACAGCACCAGCCCTCCATACAAAAACCCTCTCTTCCATCGAAAAAAAGATACAAAAGTCTGAGGTCCCGTACCGACCGACTCAAGAACAGCTTCTTCCCTGCTGCTGTCAGACTTTTGAATGGACCTACCTCACATTAAGCTGATCTTTCTCGACACCCTCGCTGTGACTGTAACACTACATTCTGCACCCTCTCCTTTCCTTCTCTATGCTTTGTCTGTATAGCGTGTGAGAAACAATACTTTTCCCTGTATGCTAATAAATGTGACAATAATAAATCAAATCCAACACTTACTGGGGTTCACATTTAGTTGGGTGCGTGTCCCAAAGATGAGCTTGTAAGATACATCCTGCACACAGCCCTGCACTCTCTGACAAAAACCCTTCACTCCAAAGATGTGTAGGTTAGGGTGGATTGGCCATGCTAAATTGCCCCTTAGTGTCCAAAGATGTGTAGGTTAGGGTGGATTGGCCATGCTAAATTGCCCCTTAGTGTCCAAAGATGTGTAGGTTAGGGTGGATTGGCCGTGCTAAATTGCCCCTTAGATTTGTAATATTATTCTGCCAGAAATGCAACACTTACTGGGTATCACCGTGAGTCTGGTTCCACTTCCAAAAACCGGCTTGGAGTATGCGTTACTCACACAGCCCTACACTGGCTAGCAAAAACCTCCTGGGTAAAGATGTAAAAACCTCCCAGCTACAGATGTGCAGGTTAGGTGCATTGGCCATGCTAAATTGCCCTTAGTCTCCAAAGATGTGTAGGTTAGGGTGGATTGGCCGTGCTAAATTGTCCCTTAGTGTCCAAAGATGTGTAGCTTAGGTGGATCATCGCAGAGGCAAGTGTATATCTACAGTAACACATTGAGGTTTCAGTGACTATGAACAGAAACCCCCTCTCGACAATGATAGTGGTTTAATTTTCAGGCAGTAATCACAACATTATTAATACTTTATGAACACACACATGTATAATCACACACACATACACGTACACACACACACGTATACACACACACACACACACACGTACACACACACACACACACACACAGTGGGTATTCTACAGTTAGTAATAAATACCTACGTGGAACCACAGTTAATCTTGTCCCCTGTCCAAAGATGAGCTTAGTAACACTTCCACCATACACACAGTAATGTGCCCAATAACACAAACCCCCCTTCAGATTAACCCCAATAATCTCCTGTCCCTGCTGGGACTCTGTGTTAAAACACAATGCCGCCCAGTACCATAATAGTGTCAGAATGTGTACACAGATTTTTAAATGACCGCTGCTATGTAAATACGTTCGACACCGGGACAGCAACACCCAGGTTCCAAAGATCACAAACACTTACTGGGTGTCACCGTTAATTTTGTTCCAGCCCCAAATATCAGCTTGCCGAAACCTCCTCCATCATTCACACAGCACCAGCCCTCCATACAAAAACCCTCTCTTCCACCTTCTTCTGTCGGGGAAAAAGGTACAAAAGTCTGAGGTCCCGTACTGACCGACTCAAGAACAGCTTCTTCCCTGCTGCTGTCAGACTTTTGAATGGACCTACCTCGCATTAAGTTGATCTTTCTCTACACCCTCGCTGTGACTGTAACACTACATTCTGCACCCTCTTCTTTCCTTCTCTATGCTTTGTCTGTATAGCGTGTGAGAAACAATACTTTTCCCTGTATGCTAATAAATGTGACAATAATAAATCAAATCCAACACTTACTGGGGTTCACATTTAGTTGGGTGCCTGTCCCAAAGATGAGCTTCTTAGCACCACTCTGCACACAGCCCTACACTCTCTGACAAAAAGCCTTCACTCCAAAGATGTGTAGGTTAGGGTGGATTGGCCATGCTAAATTGTCCCTTAGATTTGTAATATTATTCTGTCAGAAATACAACACTTACTGGGTATCACCGTGAGTCTGGTTCCACTTCCAAAAACGGGCTTGGAGTTTACGTTACTCACACAGCCCTACACTGGCTAGCAAAAACCTCCTGGGTAAAGATGTAAAAACCTCCCAGCTACAGATGTGCAGGTTAGGTGCATTGGCCATGCTAAATTGTCCCTTAGTCTCCAAAGATGTGTAGGTTAGGGTGGATTGGCCATGCTAAATTGCCCTTAGTCTCCAAAGATGTGTAGGTTAGGGTGGATTGGCCATGCTAAATTGTCCCTTAGTGTCCAAAGATGTGTAGGTTAGGGTGGATTGGCCATGCTAAATTGTCCCTTAGTCTCCAAAGATGTGTAGGTTAGGGTGGATTGGCCATGCTAAATTGCCCCTTAGTGTCCAAAGATGTGTAGGTTAGGGTGGATTGGCCATGCTAAATTGCCCCTTCGTCTCCAAAGATGTGTAGGTTAGGGTGGATTGGCCATGCTAAATTGCCCCTTCGTCTCCAAAGATGTGTAGGTTAGGGTGGATTGGCCATGCTAAATTGTCCCTTAGTGTCCAAAGATGTGTAGGTTAGGGGGGATTGGCCATGCTAAATTGTCCCTTAGTGTCCAAAGATGTGTAGGTTAGGGGGGATTGGCCATGCTAAATTGTCCCTGAGCGTCCAAAGATGTGTAGGTTAGGCGGATTTTTGCAGAGGCGAGTGTATATCTACAGTAATACATTGAGGTTTCAGTGACTATGAACAGAAATCCCCTCTCGACAATGATAGTGGTTTAATTTTCAGGCAGTAATCACAACATTATTAATACTTTATGAACACACACATGTATAATCACACACACATACACGTACACACATGTACACACACACACGTACACACACTGTGGGTATTCTACAGTTAGTAATAAATACCTACTTGGAACAACAGTTAATCTTGTCCCTGGTCCAAAGATGAGCATAATTCCAGATCCACCATACACACAGTAATGCACCCAATAACACAAACCCCCCTTCAGATTAACCCCAATAATCTCCTGTCCCTGCTGGGACTCTGTGTTAAAACACAATGCCGCCCAGTACCATAATAGTGTCAGCATGTGTACACAGATTTTTAAATGACGGCTGATATACAAACACGTTCGACACCGGGACAGCAACACCCAGGTTCCAAAGATCACAAACACTTACTGGGTGTCACCGTTAATTTTGTTCCAGCCCCAAATATCAGCTTGCCGAAATTTCCTCCAGCATTCACACAGCACCAGCCCGCCATACAAAAACCCTCTCTTCCACCTTCTTCCATCGGGGAAAAAGACACAAAAGTCTGAGGTCCCGTACCGACCAACTCAAGAACAGCTTCTTCCCTGCTGCTGTCAGACTTTTGAATGGACCTACCTCGCATTAAGTTGATCTTTCTCTACACCCTCGCTGTGACTGTAACACTACATTCTGCACCCTCTCCTTTCCTTCTCTATGCTTTGTATAGCGTGTGAGAAACAATACTTTTCCCTGTATGCTAATAAAAGTGACAATAATAAATCAAATCCAACACTTACTGGGGTTCACATTTAGTTGGGTGCCTGTCCCAAAGATAAGCTTGTAAGTTCCATCCTGCACACAACCCTACACTCTCTGAAAAAAACCGTTCACTCAAAAGATGTGTAGGTTAGGGGGATTGGCCATGCTAAATTGTCCCTTAGTGTCCAAAGATGTGTAGGTTAGGTGGATTGGCCATGGTAAATTGCCCCTTAAATTTGTAATATTATCCTGTCAGAAATACAACACTTACTGGGTATCACCGTGAGTCTGGTTCCACTTCCAAAAACCGGCTTGAGGCCCCCACTATTCACACAGCCCTACACTGGCTAGCAAAAACCTCCCAGCTACAGATGTGTAGGTTAGGGTGGATTGGCCATGCTAAATTGTCCCTTAGTATCCAAAGATGTGAAGGGTAGGTGGATTGGCCATGCTAAATTGTCCCTTAGTGTCCAAAGATGTGTAGGTTAGGGTGGATTGGCCATGCTAAATTGTCCCTTAGTGTCCAAAGATGTGTAGGTTAGGGGGGATTGGCCATGCTAAATTGCCCCTTAGTGTCCAAAGATGTGTAGGTTAGGGTGGATTGGCCATGCTAAATTGTCCCTTAGTGTCCAAAGATGTGTAGGTTAGGGGGGATTGGCCATGCTAAATTGTCCCTGAGATTTGTAATATTATTCTGTCAGAAATACAACACTTACTGGGTATCACCGTGAGTCTGGTTCCACTTCCAAAAACCAGCTTGAAGCCCCCACTATTCACACAGCCCTACACTGGCTAGCAAAAACCTCCTGGGGAAATATGTGTGGGTTAGGGGGATTGGCCATATTAAATTGTCTCTTAGTGTCCAAAGATGTGTAGGTTAGGTGGATTGGCCGTGCTAAATTGCCCCTTAGTGTCCAAAGATGTGTAGGTTAGGGGGATTGGCCATGCTAAATTGCCCCTTAGTGTCCAAAGATGTGCAGGTTAGGTGGATTGGCCGTGCTAAATTGCCCCTTAGTGTCCAAAGATGTGTAGGTTAGGGTGGATTGGCCATGCTAAATTGTCCCTTAGTGTCCAAAGATGTGTATCTTAGGTGGATTATTGCAGAGGCCAGTGTATATCTACAGTAATACATTGAGGTTTCAGTGACTATGAACAGAAATCCCCTCTCAGCAATGATAGTTGTTTAAATTTCAAGCAGTTATTACAACATTATTTATACTTTATGAACACACACACACAGACACATATACACAATGGGGTAGGCTTTCTATAGTTAGTAATAAATACCTACTTGGAAGAACAGTCAATCTTGTCCCCCGTCCAAAGGTAATTCCAATTCCAGTATTCACACAGTGATGTGCCCAATAACACAAACCCCCCTTCAGATTAACCCCAATAATCTCCTGTCCCTGCTGGGACTCTGTGTTAAAACACAATGCCACCCAGTACCATAATAGTGTCAGCATGTGGACACAGATTTTTAATTGATTAGAATGGCCAATCCACCTAATCTACACATCTTTCTGACACTGAGGGATAACTAACCATGGCTAATCTGCTTAATCTACACACCTTTGGACTACTTTCTCCCCAGCTCACTCTCTCTGTCTATCTCCAACTCCCTCCTCCCATCTCTCTTCCTCCAACACACTCTCTCCCTCTCTCTCTCTCTCCAAGCCTCCCTCTCTCCCTCTATCTTTCCAACCCTCTCTCTTTCCCCAACTCTCCCTATCTGTCTCCAAACCTCCCTCTCTCATTCTCTTTCCAATCTCTCTCTAACTCTTTCTGCATAACTCTTTCTCATTCTCTCTCCATCTCCCTCCCTATCTAACTCTCTCACATTCCAACTGTTTTAGTCTCGCTCTCTCCCTCCCTCTTTAACTCTTTCTCTCTAACTCCATCTCTCCCTCCTTTTCTCCCTCTCTCTGTTTCTCCCTCGTTCTACCTGTCTTGTGTCCATACAGGACTAACTTGCCAATGCTTTATTGCAGAGGCCAGTGTATATCTACAGTAATACATTGAGGTTTCAGTGACTATGAACAGAAACCCCCTCTCGGCAATAGTGGTTTAATTTTCAGGCAGTAATTATAACATTATTAATACTTTATGAGCACACACACACACACACACACATAGATATTCTCTAGTTAATAATAAATACCTACTTGGAAGCACGGTTAATCTTGTCCCCTGTCCAAAGATAAGTTTATATCCAGCTGTATTCACACAGTAATGCGCCCAATAACACAAACCCCCCTTCAGATTAACCCCAATAATCTCCTGTCCCTGCTGGGACTCTGTTAAAACACAATGCCGCCCAGTACCATAATAGCGTCAGAATGTGTACACAGATTTTTAAATGACCACTGCTATATAAACACGTTCGACACCGGGACAGCAACACCCAGGTTCCAAAGATCACAAACACTTACTGGGTGTCACCGTTAATTTTGTTCCAGCCCCAAATATCAGCTTGTCGATACCCCCTCCAGCATTCACACAGCACCAGCCCTCCATACAAAAACCCTCTCTTCCACCTTCTTCCATCGGGAAAAAGATACAAAAGTCTGAGGTCCCGTACCGACCGACTCAAGAACAGCTTCTTCCCTGCTGCTGTCAGACTTTTGAATGGACCTACCTCGCATTAAGCTGATCTTTCTCTACACCCTCGCTGTGACTGTAACACTACATTCTGCACCCTCTCCTTCCCTTCTCTATGCTTTGTCTGTACAGCGTGTGAGAAACAATACTTTTCCCTGTATGCTAATAAATGTGACAATAATAAATCAAATCCAACACTTACTGGGGTTCACATTTAGTTGGGTGCCTGTTCCAAAGATAAGCTTGAAAGCTCCATCCTGCACACAGCCCTACACTCTCTGACAAAAACCCTTCACTCCAAAGATGTGTAGGTTAGGGGGGATTGGCCATGCTAAATTGTCCCTTAGTGTCCAAAGATGTGTAGGTTAGGTGGATTGGCCATGCTAAATTGCCCCTTAGTGTCCAAAGATGTGCAGGTTAGGGTGGATTGGCCATGCTAAATTTCCCCCTAGATTTGTAATATATTCTGTCAGAAATACAACACTTACTGGGTATCACCGTGAGTCTGGTTCCACTTCCAAAAACCAGCTTGTCGTTTGCATAATTCACACAGCCATGCAATGCTTAGCAAAAACCTCCTGGCTACAGATGTGCAGGTTAGGGTGGATTGGATATGCTAAAAATTGTCCCTTAGTGTCCAAGGATGTGTAGGTTAGGGTGGATTGGCCATGCTAAATTGTCCCTTAGTGTCCAAAGATGTGTAGGTTAGGGTGGATTGGTCATGCTAAATTGTCCCTTAGTGTCCAAAGATGTGTAGGTTAGGGTGGATTGGCCATGCTAAATTGTCCCTTCGTATCCAAAGATGTGTAGGTTAGGGTGGATTGGCCATGCTAAATTGTCCCTTAGTGTCCAAAGATGTGTAGGTTAGGGTGGATTGGCCGTGCTAAATTGTCCCTTAGTATCCAAAGATGTGGAGGTTAGGGTGGATTGGCCATGCTAAATTGTCCCTTAGTGTCCAAAGATGTGTAGGTTAGGGTGGATTGGCCGTGCTAAATTGTCCCTTAGTATCCAAAGATGTGTAGGTTAGGTGGATTGGTCATGCTAAATTGTCACTTCGATCTGTAATATTATTGTCAGAAATGCAACACTTACTGGGTATCACCGTGAGTCTGGTTCCACTTCCAAAAACCAGCTTGTTGTTTGCATTATTCACACAGCCCTACACTGCTTAGCAAAAACCTCCTGGCTGCAGATGTGTAGGTTAGGATGGATTGGCCATGCTAAATTGTCCCTTAGTGTCCAAAGATGTGTAGGTTAGGATGGATTGGCCATGCTAAATTGCCCCTTAGTGTCCAAAGATGTGTAGGTTAGGTGGATTGGTCATGCTAAATTGTCCCTTAGTGTCCAAAGATGTGTAGGTTAGGATGGATTGGCCATGCTGAATTGTCCCTTAGTGTCCAAAGATGTGTAGGTTAGGGTGGATTGGCCATGCTAAATTGTCCCTTAGTGTCCAAAGATGTGTAGGTTAGGTGGATTGGCCATGCTAAATTGTCCCTTAGTGTCCAAAGATGTGTAGGTTAGGGGGGATTGGCCATGCTAAATTGTCCATTAGTGTCCAAAGATGTGTAGGTTAGGGTGGATTGGCCGTGCTAAATTGTCCATTAGTGTCCAAAGATGTGTAGGTTAGGGTGGATTGGCCATGCTAAATTGTCCCTTAATATCCAAAGATGTCAAAATCTTTTCTCAAAGGTAGGGGAGAATGAAACTAAACTCGGTTTAAGGTGAGAGGGGAGAGATACAGAAGTGTCCAGAGGGGCAATTTTTTCACACAGAGGGGGGTGAGTCTCTGGAACGAGCTGCCAGAGGCAGTCGTAGAGGGGGGTACAATTTTGTCTTTTATAAAGTGTTTAGACAGTTCCATGGGTGGAGAGGGATATGGGCCAAACGCAGGCTATTGGGACCAGTTCAGTGGTTTATAAAAAGGGGGTGGTATGGACAAGTTGGACCGAAGGGCCTGTTTCCATGCTGTAACCCTCTCTGTGACAATAATAAATCAGATCAAAATTAATCACACTTACTGGGTCGTACCACGAGCTTGGTACCAGGTCCAAAGGTAACTTTAACATTGCTATTCACACAGCGTTACACACCAGTACAGAAACTCTCTGCACCAGATGTCTCGGTGAGGACACAGACAACACAGACTGACCATCACATTTCAGATTAGCTACATTACCAGATCAATTCTTTAGCAAGTGCCGGACAGTCTATCTCCCTCAAATCAATCCCCATTCTATCCTTCACACCCATCAGTACAATATTCTAACTCTGTAACTCTCTGAGCCTCACTCTTTCTCATTCTCTCTCCATCTCCTTCTCCTCCCTTTTCTCTCCCTAACTTTCTCACATTCTAACTCTATAACTCTCTCTATCTCCCTTCCTCCTCTCTCTGACTGTCTTTATCTCTTTTTTTCTCTCTCTCTCCCTCCCTTTCTCCCTCTCTCTGTCTCTCCCTCGTTCTACCTGTCTTGTGTGCATACAGGACTAACTTGCCAATGCTTTATTGCAGAGGCCAGTGTATATCTACAGTAATACATTGAGGTTTCAGTGACTATGAACAGAAATCCCCTCTCGGCAATGATAGTTGTTTAATTTTCAGGCAGTAATTACAACGTTTACACACTCAGACACACACACACACAGACACACAGACACACACACATATGGGTAGGTATTCTATAGTTAATAATAAATACCTACTTGGAACCACAGTTAATCTTGTCCCCTGTCCAAAGGTGAGCTTAGTAAAACTTCCACCATCCACACAGTAATGCGCACAATAACACAAACCCCCCTTCAGATTAACCCCAATAATCTCCTGTCCCTGCTGGGACTCTGTGTTAAAACACAATGCCGCCCAGTACCATAATAGTGTCAGCATGTGTACACAGATTTTTAAATGACCGCTGCTATATAAACACGTTCGACACCGGGACAGCAACACCCAGGTTCCAAAGATCACAAACACTTACTGGGTGTCACCGTTAATTTTGTTCCAGCCCCAAATATCAGCTTGTCGATACCCCCTCCATCATTCACACAGCACCAGCCCTCCACACAAAAACCCTCTCTTCCACCTTCTTCCATCGGGGAAAAAGATACAAAACTCTGAGGTCCCGTACCGACCGACACAAGAACAGCTTCTTCCCTGCTGCTGTCAGACTTTTGAATGGACCTACCTCGCATTAAGCTGATCTTTCTCTACACCCTCGCTGTGACTGTAACACTACATTCTGTACCCTCTCCTTTCCTTCTCTATGCTTTGTCTGTACAGCGTGTGAGAAACAATACTTTTCTCTGTATGCTAATAAATGTGACAATAATAAATCAAATCCAACACTTACTGGGGTTCACATTTAGCTGGGTGCCTGTCCCAAAGATGAGCTTCGTAGCCCCACTCTGCACACAGCCCTGCACTCTCTGACAAAAACCCTTCACTCCAAAGATGTGTAGGTTAGGGTGGATTGGCCGTGCTAAATTGTCCCTTAGTGTCCAAAGATGTGTAGGTTAGGGTGGATTGGCCGTGCTAAATTGCCCCTTAGTGTCCAAAGATGTGTAGGTTAGGTGGGTTGGCCATGCTAAATTGTCCCTTAGTGTCCAAAGATGTGTAGGTTAGGGTGGATTGGCCATGCTAAATTGTCCCTTAGTGTCCAAAGATGTGTAGGTTAGGTGGGTTGGCCATGCTAAATTGTCCCTTAGTGTCGAAAGATGTGCAGGTTAGGTGGATTGGCCATGCTAAATTGTCCATTAGTGTCCAAAGATGTGTAGGTTAGGGTGGATTGGCCGTGCTAAATTGCCCCTTAGTGTCCAAAGATGTGTAGGTTAGGGGGATTGGCCATGCTAAATTGCCCCTTAGTGTCCAAAGATGTGTAGGTTAGGTGGGTTGGCCATGCTAAATTGTCCCTTAGTGTCCAAAGATGTGTAGGTTAGGGTGGATTGGCCATGCTAAATTGTCCCTTAGTGTCGAAAGATGTGCAGGTTAGGTGGATTGGCCATGCTAAATTGTCCCTTAGTATCCAAAGATGTGTAGGTTAGGGTGGGTTGGCCATGCTAAATTGTCCCTTAGTATCCAAAGATGTGTAGGTTAGGGTGGGTTGGCCATGCTAAATTGTCCCTTAGTGTCCAAAGATGTGTAGGTTAGGGTGGATTGGCCATGCTAAATTGTCCCTTAGTGTCGAAAGATGCGTAGGTTAGGTGGATTGGCCATGCTAAATTGTCACTTCGATCTGTAATATTATTCTGTCAGAAATACAACACTTACTGGGTATCACCGTGAGTCTGGTTCCACTTCCAAAAACCAGCTTGCTGTACCCACTATTCACACAGCCCTACACTGGCTAGCAAAAACCTCCTGGCTACATATATGTAGGTTCGGTGGATTGGCCATGCTAAATTGTCCCTTAATATCCAAAGATGTCAAAATCTTTTCTCAAAGGTAGGGGAGAACGAAACTAAACTCGGTTTAAGGTGAGAGGGGAGAGAAACAGAAGTGTCCAGAGGGGCAATTTGTTTCCACACAGAGGGTGGTGAGTGTCTGGAACGAGCTGCCAGAGGCAGTAGTAGAGGTGGGTACAATTTTGTCTTTTAAAAAGTGTTTAGACAGTTCCATGGGTGGAGAGGGATATGGGCCAAACGCAGGCTATTGGGACCAGTTCAGTAGTTTATAAAAAGGGGGTGGCATGGACAAGTTGGGCCGAAGGGCCTGTTTCCATGCTGTAAACCTCTCTGTGACAATAATAAATCAGATCAAAATTAATCACACTTACTGGGTTGTACCACGAGCTTGGTACCAGGTCCAAAGGTAACTTTAACATTGTTATTCACACAGCGTTACACACCAGTACAGAAACTCTCTGCACCAGATGTCTCAGTGAGGACACAGACAACACAGACTGACCATCACATTTCAGATTAGCTACATTACCAGATCAATTCTTTAGCAAGTGCCGGACAGTCTATCTCCCTCAAATCAATCCCCATTCTATCCTTCACACCCATCAGTACAATATTCTAACTCTGTAACTCTCTGAGCCTAACTCTTTCTCATTCTCTCTCCATCTCCTTCCCCTCCCTTTTCTCTCCCTAACTTTCTCACATTCTAACTCTATAACTCTCTCTATCTCCCTTCCTCCTCTCTCTGACTATCTTTATCTCTTTTCTTCTCTCTCTCTCCCTCCCTTTCTCCCTCTCTCTGTTTCTCCCTCGTTCTACCTGTCTTGTGTCCATACAGGACTAACTTGCCAATGCTCTATTGCAGAGGCCAGTGAATATCTACAGTAAGACATTGAGGTTTCAGTGACTATGAACAGAAATCCCCTCTCGACAATGATAGTTGTTTAATTTTCAGGCAGCAATCACAACATTTACACACACAGACACACACTCAAACGCACACACACACACGCTCAAACACACACACACGCAAATACACACTCAAACACACACACACACACTCAAATACTTTCAGACACACTCAAACGCACACACACATGCAAATACACACTCAAACACACACACACACACTCAAACACACACACACACACTCAAACACACACACACACACTCAAACACACACACAGGTAGATATTCCATAGTTAATAATAAATACCTACTTGGAAGTACGGTTAATCTTGTCCCCTGTCCAAAGATGAGCTTATTTGTAGCTCCACCATTCACACAGCAATGCGCCCAATAACACAAACCCCCCTTCAGATTAACCCCAATAATCTCCTGTCCCTGCTGGGACTCTGTGTTAAAACACAATGCCGCCCAGTACCATAATAGTGGCAGCATGTGTACACAGATTTTTAAATGATTAGAATGGCCAATCCACCTAACCTGCACATCTTGGGACAGTAAGGGACAATTTAGCATGGCCAGTCCATCTAACCTGCACATCTTTGGACACTAAGGGACAATTTAGCATTGCCAATCCACCCTAACCTGCACATCTTTGGACACTAAGGGGCAATTTAGCATGGCCAATCCACCCTAACCTGCACATCTTTGGACACTAAGGGACAATTTAGCACGGCCAATCCCCCCTAACCTACACATCTTTGGACACTAAGGGACAATTTAGCATGGCCAATCCACCCTAACCTACACATCTTTGGACACTAAGGGACAATTTAGCATTGCCAATCCACCCTAACCTACACATCTTTGGACACTAAGGGACAATTTAGCATGGCCAATCCACCCTAACCTGCACATCTTTGGACACTAAGGGGCAATTTAGCATTGCCAATGCACCCTAACCTGCATATCTTTGGACACTAAGGGGCAATTTAGCATGGCCAATCCACCCTAACCTGCACATCTTTGGACACTAAGGGACAATTTAGCATGGCCAATCCACCCTAACCTGCACATCTTTGGACACTAAGGGACAATTTAGCATGGCCAATCCACCCTAACCTACACATCTTTGGACACTAAGGGACAATTTAGCATGGCCAATCCACCCTAACCTACACATCTTTGGACACTAAGGGACAATTTAGCATGGCCAATCCACCCTAACCTGCACATCTTTGGACACTAAGGGACAATTTAGCATGGCCAATCCCCCTAACCTGCACATCTTTGGACACTAAGGGGCAATTTAGCATGGCCAATCCACCCTAACCTACACATCTTTGGACACTAAGGGACAATTTAGCATGGCCAATCCACCCTAACCTACACATCTTTGGGACACTAAGGGACAATTTAGCACGGCCAATCCCCCCTAACCTACACATCTTTGGACACTAAGGGACAATTTAGCATGGCCAATCCACCCTAACCTACACATCTTTGGGACACTAAGGGACAATTTAGCACGGCCAATCCCCCTAACTTACAACATCTTTGGACTAACCCTCTCCCCAACTCTCTCCCTCTTATCCTCTCTGTCTACCTCCAACTCTCTCTCCCCATCCCTTTTCCTCCAACACTCTCTCTCCCTCTCCAAGCCTCTTTCTCGCTGCCTCTCCAACCCCCCCTCTCTCTCCCCAACTCTCTTCCTCTGACCCTCTCTATATCTCCAACCCTCTCCGTCTCACACTCTCCCCACTCTTTCTCTGCCTAACTCTTTCTCATTCTCTCTCCATCTCCCTCTCCACTGTCTCTCTCTAACTCTCTCACACTCTGTTTTCCTCCCGCCAGCTCCCTCTTTAACTCTTACTCTCTAACTATCTATATCTATCTCTCTTTCTCGTCCTTCCTTTCTCCCTCTCCCATGGTTCTATCTGCCTGTGTCCATACACTTGCCAACGTTTTATTACAGAGGTCAGCGTATATCTACGACAATATATTGACTACGAACAGAAATCCCCTCTCGATAATCATAGTTGTTTAAATTTCAGGCAGTAATTAAACGTTAGAATACTTTACAAGCTCACACACACACACATACACAACTAGGTAGGTATTAGTTAAAAATAAATACCTACCTGGAACCACAGTTAATATTGTCCCCTGTCCAAAAGTAAGCTTCGTAACACCTCCAGCATTCACACAGCAGTGTGCCCAATAACAAAAACCACCCCCCTTCAGATTAAGAACATAAGAACATAAGAACATAAGAAATAGGAGCAGGAGTAGGCCATCTGGCCCTTCGAGCCTGCCCCGCCATTCAATAAGATCATGGCTGATCTGTCGTGGCTCAGTTCCACTTTCCCGCCCTCTCCCCATAACCCTTAATCCCCTGTCTTATCAAAAACCCATCAACCCGCTTCTTAAAAATATTTAAAAATTAACCCCAATAAACTCCTGCCCCTGCCTGTGTTAAGACTTAACGCCAGCCAGCACAGTCCATATCTCTCTGCGTTGGCTGGACATTAGCAAACAATCCACTCGCTCTATTTTCCAGGTTGATAGCGGTGGCGAAATTTATTCCCAGTCGGAGGTCGGTCAGGTTATTATTTTCTAACACGGGACTTACTGGGTTCCACAGTCACTCTGGTTCCACCTCCAAAAGTAAGCTTCCAGTTTCCATCATTCACACAGCCCTGCGCTCCCTGACAAAAACCTCCAGGCCTGCGGAGCAACCACAGTGATGTAGCGTGAGTGAGCATTCTTCCTCGGAGGAGATAGCCCGCACTCAACTCTCCATCTCTCTCTGTCCGTCTAGCTCCTGTCAGTCTCAGGAACATTCAATGTTCTGACCTCAGTGGGGGTACATCCCCCACCCTATCACCCCATATCCTTTGGTCCCCACTCTCCCCAAGGGTTCTCTCGAATTCCTTCATCAATATTTTGGCCTCAACTGCTTTCTGGGGTGGTGAATTCCACACCTTCGCCACTTTCTGGGTGAAGCAATCTCTCTATTTATTATTATCAATTCACCGAATGATGCTAAGGGGCAATTTAGCATGGCCAAGCTACCTAATCCGCACATCTTTAGACACTTAGGGGCAATTTAGCATGGCCAATCCACCTAACCTGCACATCTTTGGACACTAAGGGACAATTTAACACGGCCAATCCACCTAACCTGCACATCTTTGGACACTAAGGGACAATTTAACATGGCCAGTCCACCCTAACCTACACATCTTTGGACACTAGGGGACAATTTAGCATGGCCAATCCCCCCTAACCTACACATCTTTGGACACTAAGGGACAATTTAGCATGGCCAATCCACCCTAACCTGCACATCTTTGGACACTAAGGGACAATTTAGCATGGCCAATCCACCTTACCTGCACATCTTTGGACACTAAGGGACAATTTAGCATGGCCAACCCACCCTAACCTACACATCTTTAAGTTTTTAAGAACATTTTAAAGCAGTTGAGACATTTACACACACTCTCTTACTCATACACATACAGACACACTCTTTCTCACACTCACAGACACACACTCTCTAACCAACACACACATATAGACATGCACACACACATACAAATACAGACACATTCACACACGTACACACACATAGATGGTAGGTATTCTATAGTTAATAATAAATACTTACTTGGAACCACAGTTAATCTTGTCCCCTGTCCAAAGATGAGCTTAGTAGCACCTCCAGCATTCACACAGTAATGTGCCCAATAACACAAACCCCCCTTCAGATTAACCCCAATAATCTCCTGTCCCTGCTGGGACTCTGTGTTAAAACACAATGCCGCCCAGTACCATAATAGTGTCAGCATGTGTACACAGGTTTTTAACTGACCACTGCTATGTATTCGGATTATTATTCAAGTTTAACTCATTTTCCATTTGCAGAAACCTAAGGCTCCAATCTGTATATCTGAAATCTAGAATTCCTTCACAACTATATCCAAATAAACTTCAAAAATTCACATCTTTGGACACTAAGGGACAATTAAACAGCCTGTTCTAACCCAGCAATGTTATTCCAAGCAGCAGACACCAGCTTCATGTTCCAGGCTGCATCAATTCTATATTTCTGTAACCTCAGTCCATCTATCCTCTCTGCCCATCTCTCTCCTTCCCTGCAGAACTGACCCCAAGATTCAGGCTCAAAGTTTAATCTTTTAAAGTTTAAAGTTTTTAAAGCACTTCAGATATTTACACACACTCTCTCTCTCTCACACACAGACACACTCACACGCACACAGACACATACACACACACGCACACACACACACACGCACACAATATAGAAACACACACACTCTCACATACACACACAGACACACACACTCACACAGACGCTCACACTCACACAGACACACACACACATACAGAGACACACACATACAGACACACACACATACAGACACATACACTCACACAGACACACACACATACAGACACATACAGACACACGCACACAATAGAGACACACACTCCCTCTCACCCAAATACACATATAGAAACACGCACGCTCTCTCCCACACACACAGATACACACACACACATATATACATACAGACACACACACATACAGACACACACACACACACACATACAGACACACTCTCTCTCACTCACATATAAACATAAATAGATAGGTAGTTAATAATAAATACCTACCTGGAACCACAGTTAATCTTGTCCCCTGTCCAAAGATGAGCTTATCTGCACCTCCAACACTCACACAGCAGTGTGCCCAATAACACAAACCCCGCTTCAGATTAATCAGTGTATATCTACAGTAATACACTGAGGTTTCAGTGACTATGAACAGAAATCCCCCCTCGGCAATCATAGTGGTTTAATTTTCAGGCAGTAATTACAAAATTATTAATACTTTATGAGCTCACACACACACAGACACACACACACACACACACACACACACACACGTAGGTATTCTATAGTTAGTAATAAATACCTACTTGGAACCACAGTTAATCTTGTCCCCTGTCCAAAGATGAGCTTAGTAGCACCCATACCATCCACACAGTAATGTGCCCAATAACACAAACCCCCCTTCAGATTAACCCCAATAATCTCCTGTCCCTGCTGGGACTCTGTGTTAAAACACAATGCCGCCCAGTACCATAATAGTGTCAGCATGTGTACACAGATTTTTAAATGACCACTGCTCTGTATTCGGATTATTATTCAAGTTTAACTCATTTTCCATTCACAGAAACCTAAAGCTCCAATCTGTATATCTGAAATCTAGAATTCCTTCACAACTCTCTCCAAATAAACTTCACTGAGTACAAGAGTTGGGAAATCATTCTATCGGGGTCTGTCTCTGCCCGTTCTCCCATTCTCCACAAATCCTTTCCTTCAGTATTAATCTTAAATTGTAAATAAAAACCGGCCGTACTTATTCACAGAACAATGCTGTAACTCTGACCCGAGTCATACTAAAAGAATTCACAGTGAAACTTTACTTACTGGGCTGGACAGTGAGCTTGGTTCCAGAACCAAATATGAGCTTCCAGTTATCATTCACACAACAGCACAGAGCAATACACAGACTCTGCCAAGTGTGTAGCCTGTGTCCAGAACCAAACTGGGATATTATATTCAGTATTGTGTGTAACCTGTGTCCAGAACCAAACTGGGATATTATATTCAGTATTGTGTGTAACCTCTCTCCAGAACCAAACTGGGATATTATATTCAGTATTGTGTGTAGCCTGTGTCCAGAACCAAACTGGGATATTATATTCAGTATTGTGTGTAACCTGTGTCCAGAACCAGACTGAGATATTATATTCTGTATTGTGTGTAGCCTGTGTCCAGAACCAAACTGGGATATTATATTCAGTATTGTGTGTAGCCTGTGTCCAGAACCAAACTGGGATATTATATTCAGTATTGTGTGTAGCCTGTGTCCAGACCCAAACTGGACCTCACATTCAATCATGTGTCAGTTTAAAATGTTAACTAGTGCCACGATCTCTATCATCTCCATCTGAGTCTAACTTGAATGAGGGAGGTCTCATATATTTGTCTCGTATGTCTTTTACCCACCACCCTCCTGACATGCCTGTCCTCGCTTTCAGAGATCTGTGGGCAAACACGTCAAGGACAGGTTGTCATAATGTCACTATGGCCAATCCACCCTAACCTACACATCTTTGGACACTAAGGGACAATTTAGCACGGCCAATCCACCCTAACCTGCACATCTTTGGACACTAAGGGACAATTTAGCATGGCCAATCCTATACTATAGTTAATAATAAATACTTACTTGGAACCACAGTTAATCTTGTCCCCTGTCCAAAGATGAGCTTATTTCCACCTCCAGTATTCACACAGCAATGCGCCCAATAACACAAACCCGCCTTCAGATTAACCCCAATAATCTCCTGTCCCTGCTGGGACTCTGTGTTAAAACGCAAAGCTCACACACACACACACACATACACTCACAGAGACACACACACATAAATAGGTAGGTATTCTATAGTTATTAATAAATACCTACTTGGAACCACAGTTAATCTTGTCCCCTGTCCAAAGATGAGCTTATCTACAGCTGTATTCACACAGTAATGCGCCCAATAACACAAACCCCGCTTCAGATTAACCCCAATAATCTCCTGTCCCTGCTGGGACTCGGTGTTAAAACACAATGCCGCCCAGTACCATAATACTGTCAGCATGTGTACACAGATTTTTAAATGACCTCTGCTATGTATTCGGATTATTATTCAAGTTTAACTCATTTTCCATTCACAGAAACCTAAGGCTCCAATCTGTATATCTGAAATCTAGAATTCCTTCACAACTATATCCAAGTTATAAATGCAAATAAGATCAGTACACACACACACACACACACACACACACACACACACAGTTTTAAAGTTTAAAGTTTTAAACTTCTAAAGTTTTTTAAAAGTTGTTGAAACCTTCACACACACATTCATTCTCTCACCTACACAAGCACTCACACACTCACTCACAACACATAACACACAGACAGATCACTATTCTATAGTTAGTAATAAATACCTACTTGGAACCACAGTTAATCTTGTCCCCTGTCCAAAGATGAGCTTAGTAGCAATTCCAGTATTCACACAGTAATGTGCGCAATAACACAAACCCCCCTTCGGATTAACCCCAATAATCTCCTGTCCCTGCTGGGACTCTGTGTTAAAACACAATGCCGCCCAGTACCATAATAGTGTCAGCATGTGTACACAGATTTTTAAATGACCACTGCTATGTATTCGGATTATTATTCAAGTTTAACTCATTTTCCATTCGCAGAAACCTAAGGCTCCAATCTGTATATCTGAAATCTACAATTCCTTCACAACTCTCTCCAAATAAACTTCACTGAGTACAAGAGTTGGGAAATCATTCTATCGGGGTCTGTCTCTGCCCGTTCTCCCGTTCTCCACAAATCCTTTCCTTCAGTATTAATCTTAAATTGTAAATAAAAACCGGCCGTACTTATTCACAGAACAATGCTGTAACTCTGACCCGAGTCATACTAAAAGAATTCACAGTGAAACTTTACTTACTGGGCTGGACAGTGAGCTTGGTTCCAGAACCAAATATGAGCTTCCAGTTATTATTCACACAACAGCACAGAGCAATACACAAACTCTGCCAAGTGTGTAGCCTGTGTCCAGAACCAAACTGGGATATTATATTCAGTATTGTGTGTAGCCTGTGTCCAGAACCAAACTGGGATATTATATTCAGTATTGTGTGTAGCCTGTGTCCAGAACCAAACTGGGATATTATATTCAGTATTGTGTGTAGCCTGTGTCCAGAACCAAACTGGGATATTATATTCAGTATTGTGTGTAGCCTGTGTCCAGAACCAAACTGGGATATTATATTCAGTATTGCGTGTAACCTCTCTCCAGAACCAAACTGGGATATTATATTCAGTATTGTGTGTATCTCCAGAACCAACTGGGTTCAGAACCAGCAATGTGTCAGTTTAAAATATTAACAAGTGCCGCGATCTCTATCTCCATCTCAGTCTAACTAAGGGACAATTTAGCATGGCCAATCCACCTAACCTACACATCTTTGGACACTAAGGGACAATTTAGCATGGCCAATCCATCTAACCTACACATCTTTGGACACTAAGGGACAATTTAGCATTACTAATCCAACTAAGCAGCACATCTTTGGACACTAAGGGACAATTTAACATGTCCAATCCTATTCTATAGTTAATAATAAATACCTACTTGGAAGCACGGTTAATCTTGTCCCCTGTCCAAAGATGAGCTTAGTTCCAGTATTCACACAGTAATGCACCCAATAACACAAACCCCGCTTCAGATTAACCCCAATAATCTCCTGTCCCTGCTGGGACTCTGTGTTAAAACACAATGTTCACACACTCACTCACACGGACACTCTCTCACTCACACACATACATCAATAGGTAGGTATTCTATAATTATTAATAAATACCTACTTGGAACCACAGTTAATCTTGTCCCCGGTCCAAAGATGAGTTTATTTCCAGCTCCATCATACACACAGTAATGTGCCCAATAACACAAACCCCACTTCAGATTAACCCCAATAATCTCCTGTCCCTGCTGGGACTCTGTGTTAAAACGCAATGCCGCCCAATACCATAATAGTGTCAGCATGTGTACACAGATTTTTAAATGACCGCTGCTATGTATTCAGAGTATTATCCAAGTTTAATTCATTTTCCATTTGCAGAAACCTAAGGCTCCAATCTGTATATCTGAAATCTAGAATCGCTTCACAATATCCAAGTTATAAATGCAAATAAGATCAATATACATACACACACACAGACACACACAGACACACACACACACACATACAGACACATACAGACACACACACACACACACACACACTTGTACACACACAGACGCACACACACAGTTTTAAAGTTTAAAGTTTAAAACTTCTAAAGTTTTTTAAAAGCTGTTAAATCGTTCACACACACACTCATTCTCTCACCTACACAAGCACTCACACACTCACTCACAACACATAACACACAGACAGATCAATATTCTACAGTTAGTAATAAATACCTACTTGGAAGCACGGTTAATCTTGTCCCCTGTCCAAAGATGAACTTAGTTCCAGTATTCACACAGTAATGCGCCCAATAACACAAACCCCCCTTCAGATTAACCCCAATAATCTCCTGTCCCTGCTGGGACTCTGTGTTAAAACACAATGTTCACACACTCACTCACACGGACACTCTCTCACTCACACACATACATCAATAGGTAGGTATTCTATAGTTAATAATAAATACCTACTTGGAACCACAGTTAATCTTGTCCCTGGTCCAAAGATGAGCTTAGTAGCAGCTCCAGCATTCACACAGCAGTGCGCCCAACAACACAAACCCCACTTCAGATTAACCCCAATAATCTAATGCTCCAATCTGTATATCTGGAATCTAGAATTGCTTCACAACTATATCAAAATATTCTTCAAAAATACGCACATAAGGGACAAATTTAGCACGGCCAATCTGTCTAACCTGCACATCTTTGGAAACTAAGGAACAATTTTGCATGGTTAATCCACCTAACCTGCATATCCCTTGGATACTTATTCATATAAAACTTCCTCTGAAACACTCAGTCTCTTGTACAATTACTGGAACAAATCTGTGGGTTTATTTAAATCACATTTCTCTATTTCCCCCCTGTAAATAACTCCTAATGAAGTGGTGGGTTGGGACCAGCACTGGAGTTGTGTCTCCGTGTGTAAACCTGGAATCAAAGGCTTTTCTGTGTGTTACCAGCCGGCTAGAGAGACATTCTCATTCTCAATGTACAGACTGGCAATAGGCAGCCCCCCCCTCACTGCTCTCCTGTCTAGATTCTCAGGGACACACATTCAGTTGAGGTGAATGAGATTGTTCTGGGATATTCCAGCACTTACTGGCTCCCACCATCACTCTGCTCCCACGGCCAAAACTCAGCTTGTTGTCCCTCATATCTCACACAGTCTTACACCCCCACGATACAAACCCTCCCTGTTCATTCAGCGGCCTGTTCTAACCCAGCAATGTTATTCCAAGCAGCAGACACCAGCTTCATGTTCCAGGCTGCATCAATTCGATATTTCTGTAACCTCAGTCCATCTATCCTCTCTGCCCATCTCTCTCCTTCCCTGCAGAACTGACCCCGAGTTTCAGGCAACACGCTTAAAGTTTAACATTGCAAAGTTTAAAGTTTTTAAGAAAGTTTTAAAGCAGTTTAGACATTCACACACACTCTCTTCCTCATACACACATACAGACACACTCTCTCTCACACACACACACCCTCTAACCAACACACACATACAGACACACACACACACATACAGACACACACTCCCTTACCCACACACACATACAGACACACACACACACATACAGACACACACTCCCTTACCCACACACACATACAGACACGCACAGACACATACAGACACACACTCCCTTACCCACACACACATACAGACACGCACAGACACGCACACACACACACACATACAGACATACACCCTCTCACTCACATGACACATACAGATATGCACACACACATACAAATACAGACACACTCACAGACACACTCACATGCACACATACACAGTTTTAAAGTTTAAAGTTTTAAACTTTTAAAGATACTTAGAAGTTGTTAAAGTGTTCACACAAACACTCTCATTCTCTCACACACACACATAAATAGGTAGGTATTCAACAGTTAATAATAAATACTTACTTGGAAGCACGGTTAATCTTGTCCCCTGTCCAAAGATGAGCTTATTTCTATCATTCACACAGTAATGTACCCAATAACACAAACCCCCCTTCAGATTAACCCCAATAATCTCCTGTCCCTGCTGGGACTCTGTGTTAAAATGCCAAGCTCACGCACAAACACACACACACACTCACAGACACACACACACACAAACACCCTCTCTCTCTCTCTCTCACACACACACACTCAAACACATACACACACACACAAATAGGATGATAGTCTATAGTTAGTAATAAATACCTACTTGGGAGCACAGTTAATCTTGTCCCCTGTCCAAAGATGAGTTTATTTCCAGCTGTATTCGCACAGTAATGCGCCCAATAACACAAACCCCACTTCAGATTAACCCCAATAATCTCCTGTCCCTGCTGGGACTCTGTGTTAAAACACAATGCCGCCCAGTACCATAATAGTGACAGCATGTGTACACAGATTTTTAAATGACCACTGCTATGTATTCGGATTATTATTCAAGTTTAACTCATTTTCCATTCACAGAAACCTAAGGCTCCAATCTGTATATCTGAAATCTACAATTCCTTCACAACTCTCTCCAAATAAACTTCACTGAGTACAAGAGTTGGGAAATCATTCTATCGGGGTCTGTCTCTGCCCGTTCTCCCATTCTCCACAAATCCTTTCCTTCAGTATTAATCTTAAATTGTAAATAAAAACCGGCCGTACTTATTCACAGAACAATGCTGTAACTCTGACCCGAGTCATACTAAAAGAATTCACAGTGAAACTTTACTTACTGGGCTGGACAGTGAGCTTGGTTCCAGAACCAAATATGAGCTTTCTCTTATCATTCACACAACAGCACAGAGCAACACACAAACTCTGCCAAGTGTGTAGCCTGTGTCCAGAACCAAACTGGGATATTATATTCAGTATTGTGTGTAGCCTGTGTCTAGAACCAAACTGGGATATTATATTCAGTATTGTGTGTAGCCTGTGTCCAGAACCAAACTGGGATATTATATTCAGTATTGTGTGTAGCCTGTGTCCAGAACCAAACTGGGATATTATATTCAGTATTGTGTGTAGTCTGTGTCCAGAACCAAACTGGGATATTATATTCAGTATTGTGTGTAGCCTGTGTCCAGAACCAAACTGGGATACTATATTCAGTATTGTGTGTAGCCTGTGTCCAGAACCAAACTGGGATATTATATTCAGTATTGTGTGTAACCTCTCTCCAGAACCAAACTGGGATATTATATTCAGTGTTGTGTGTAACCTGTGTCCAGAACCAAACTGGGATATTATATTCAGTATTGTGTGTAGCCTGTGTCCAGAACCAAACTGGGATATTATATTCAGTATTGTGTGTAGCCTGTGTCCAGAACCAAACTGGGATATTATATTCAGTATTGTGTGTAGCCTGTGTCCAGAACCAAACTGGGATATTATATTCAGTATTGTGTGTAACCTCTCTCCAGAACCAAACTGGGATATTATATTCAGTATTGTGTGTAACCTGTGTCCAGAACCAAACTGGGATATTATATTCAGTATTGTGTGTAGCCTGTGTCCAGAACCAAACTGGGATATTATATTCAGTATTGTGTGTAGCCTGTGTCCAGAACCAAACTGGGGTATTACACACAATACTGAATATATCTTCAGGACTAAACTGGGGTCAGAAGCAGCAATGTGTCAGTTTAAAATATTAACAAGTGCCCCGGTCTCTATCATCTCCATCTCAGTCTAACTAAGGGACAATTTAGCATGGCCAATCCACCTAACCCGCACATCTTTGGACACTAAGGGGCAATTTAGCATGGCCAATCCACCTAACCTGGACATCTTTGGACACTAAGGAACAATTTAACATGTCCAATCCTATTCTATAGTTAATAATAAATACCTACTTGGAAGCACAGTTAATCTTGTCCCCGGTCCAAAGATGAACTTATTTGCACCTCCAATACTCACACAGTAATGTGCCCAATAACACAAACCCCCCTTCAGATTAACCCCAATAATCTCCTGTCCCTGCTGGGACTCTGTGTTAAAACACAATGCCGCCCAGTACCATAATAGTGTCAGCATGTGGACACAGATTTTTAAATGACCACTGCTATGTATTTGGATTATTATTCAAGTTTAACTCATTTTCCATTCGCAGAAACCTAAGGCTCCAATCTGTATATATGAAATCTAGAATCACTTCACAACTATGTCCAAGTTATAAATGCAAATAAGATCAATATAAATACACACACACACACATACAGACACACACACACAGACACACACACACACACTTGTACACACATACTTGTACACACACACACACAGAGTTTTAAAGTTTAAAGTTTTAAACTTCTAAAGTTTTTTAAAGTTGTTAAAACGTTCACACACACACTCATTCTTTCACCTACACAAGCACTCACACACTCACTCACAACACATAACGCACAGACAGATCAGTATTCGAAAGTTAGTAATAAATACTTACTTGGAACCACAGTTAATCTTGTCCCCTGTCCAAAGATGAACTTAGCTCCATCATACACACAGTAATGTGCCCAATAACACAAACCCCCCTTCAGATTAACCCCAATAATCTCCTGTCCCTGCTGGGACTCTGTGTTAAAACACAATGTTCACACACAAACACTCACACACTCACCCACACACTCACCCACACAGACACAGACACACACACACACACACACACAATAGTTAATATAAATACCTACTTGGAACTACAGTTAATCTTGTCCCCTGTCCAAAGATGAGTTTATATCCAGCTCCATCATCCACACAGTAATGCGCCCAATAACACAAACCCCCCTTCAGATTAACCCCAATAATCTCCTGTCCCTGCTGGGACTCTGTGTTAAAACACAATGTTCACACACAAACACTCACACACTCACCCACACACTCACCCACACAGACACAGACACACACACACACACACACACACAATAGTTAATATAAATACCTACTTGGAACTACAGTTAATCTTGTCCCCTGTCCAAAGATGAGTTTATATCCAGCTCCATCATCCACACAGTAATGCGCCCAATAACACAAACCCCCCTTCAGATTAACCCCAATAATCTCCTGTCCCTGCTGGGACTCTGTGTTAAAACACAATGTTCACACACACACACACAAATAGGTCGGTATTCTATAGTTAATAATAAATACCTACTTGGAACCACAGTTAATCTTGTCCCCGGTCCAAAGGTAAGTTTAGCTCCAGTTCCATCATTCACACAGTAATGTGCCCAATAACACAAACCCCCCTTCAGATTAACCCCAATAATCTCCTGGGACTGTGTGTGAAAGTGCAATGCACACACACACACACACACACCCTCTCACATACACACACACACACATACATATAGGTCGGCATTCTATAGTTAATAATAAATACCTACTTGGAACCACAGTTAATCTTGTCCCCCGTCCAAAGATCTTATTTGTAACTGCGCCATTCACACAGCAGTGTGCCCAATAACACAAACCCCCTCTTCAGATTAACCCCAATAATCTAAGGCTCCAATCTGTATATCTGAAATCTAGAATTGCTTCACAACTATATCAAAATATACTTCGAATATACACATCTCAGGACACTAAGGGACAATTTAGCATGGCCAATCCACCTAATCTACACATAATTTGGATACTTTCTCAAATAAAACTTCCTCTGAAACTCTCAGCTTCTTGGACAATTACTGGAACAAATCTGTGGGTTTATTTAAATCACATTTCTCTATTTCCCCCCCTGTAAATAACTCCTAATGAAGTGGTGGGTTGGGACCAGCACTGGAGTTGTGTCTCCGTGTGTAAATCTGGAATCAAAGGCTTTTCTGTGTGTTACCAGCCGGCTAGAGAGACATTCTCATTCTCGATGTACAGACTGGCAATAGGCAGCCCCCCCTCACTGCTCTCCTGTCTAGATTCTCAGGGACACACATTCAGTTGAGATGAATGAGATTGTTCTGGGATATTGCAGCACTTACTGGCTCCCACCATCACTCTGCTCCCACGGCCAAAACTCAGCTTGTTGTCCCCCATAACTCACACAGTCTTACACCCCCACGATACAAACCCCCCCCTGTTCATTCAGCGGCCCGTTCTAACCCAGCAATGTTATTCCAAGCAGCAGACACCAGCTTCATGTTCCAGGCTGCATCAATTCTATATTTCTGTAACCTCAGTCCATCTATCCTCTCTGTCCATCTCTCTCCTTCCCTGCAGAACCGACCCCGAGCTTCAGGCATCACGCTTAAATTTTAACATTGTCAAGTTTAAAGTTTTTAAGAAAGTCCTTAAAGCACTTTAGACATTTACACACACTCTCTTACCCATACACACATACAGGCATTCACTCACTCACACACGCACCTTCTAACCAACACACACACACAGACACACTCTCTCTCTCTCACACACACCCTTTTACCCACACCCACACACACAGACACACACCCCCCCACACACACACCCTCTTACCCACACACACACACACACATACAGACAAATACAGACACACTCTCATACACATACAGGCACATTCACACACACACTCACTCATTCTCTCACACACAAGCACTCACACACTGACACACACACGCACACACACTCATACCCTCTCACACACACATCAATAGGTAGGTATTCTATAATTATTAATAAACACCTACTTGGAACCACGGTTAATCTTGTTCCCTGTCCAAAGATGAGTTTAGCAGCACCCATATCAGCCACACAGTAATGCGCCCAATAACACAAACCCCTCTTCAGATTTACCCCAATAATCGCCTGTCCCTGCTGGGACTCTGTGTTAAAACACAATGCCGCCCAGTACCATAATAGTGGCAGCATGTGTACACAGATTTTTAAATGACCACTGCTCTGTATTCGGATTATTATTCAAGTTTAACTCATTTTCCATTCGCAGAAACCTAAGGCTCCAATCTGTATATCTGAAATCTAGAATTCCTTCACAACTCTCTCCAAATAAACTTCACTGAGTACAAGAGTTGGGAAATCATTCTATTGGGGTCTGTCTCTGCCCGTTCTCCCGTTCTCCACAAATCCTTTCCTTCAGTATTAATCTTAAATTATAAATAAAAACCATCCGTACTTATTCACAGAACAATGCTGTAACTCTGACCCGAGTCATACTAAAAGAATTCACAGTGAAACTTAACTTACTGGGCTGGACAGTGAGCTTGGTTCCAGAACCAAATATGAGCTTTCTCTTATCATTCACACAACAGCACAGAGCAATACACAAACTCTGCCAAGTGTGTAGCCTGTGTCCAGAACCAAACTGGGATATTATATTCAGTATTGTGTGTAGCCTGTGTCCAGAACCAAACTGGGATATTATATTCAGTATTGTGTGTAGCCTGTGTCCAGAACCAAACTGGGATATTATATTCAGTATTGTGTGTAGCCTGTGTCCAGAACCAAACTGGGATATTATATTCAGTATTGTGTGTATCTCCAGAACCAACGGGGTTCAGAACCAGCAATGTGTCAGTTTAAAATATTAACAAGCGCCGCGATCTCTATCATCTCCATCTCAGTCTAACTAAAGGACAATGTAGCATGGCCAATCCACCCTAACCTACACATCTTTGGACACTATGGGACAATTTAGCATGGCCAATCCACCCTAACCTACACATCTTTGGACACTATGGGACAATTTAGCATGGCCAATCCACCCTAACCTACACATCTTTGGACACTAAGGGACAATTTAGCATGACTAATCCAACTAAGCGCACACCTTTGGACACTAAGGGACAATTTAACATGTCCAGTCTTATTCTATAGTTAATTATAAATACCTACTTGGAAGTACAGTTAATCTTGTCCCCTGTCCAAAGATTTTCTTTGCACCTCCAGCATTCACACAGTAATGCACCCAATAACACAAACCCCCCTTCAGATGAACCCCAATAATCTCCTGTCCCTGCTGGGACTCTGTGTTAAAACACAATGCCGCCCAGTACCATAATACTGTCAGCATGTGTACACAGATTTTTAAATGACCACTGCTATGTATTTGGATTATTATTCAAGTTTAACTCATTTTCCATTCGCAGAAACCTAAGGCTCCAATCTGGAAATCTGAAATCTAGAATTCCTTCACAACTCTCTCCAAATAAACTTCAAAAATTCACACCTTTGGACACTAAGGGACAATTAAACAGCCTGTTCTAACCCAGCAATGTTATTCCAAGCAGCAGACACCAGCTTCATGTTCCAGGCTGCATCAATTCTATATTTCTGTAACCTCAGTCCATCTATCCTCTCTGTCCATCTCTCTCCTTCCCTGCAGAACTGACCCCGAGCTTCAGGCATCACGCTTAAAGTTTAACATTGCAAAGTTTAAAATTTTTAAAGAAGATTTTAAAGCAGTTTAGACATTTACACACTCTCTTATTCATACACACACACAGACACACTCACTCACACACACTCACCCTCGAACTAACACACACATATCGACACACTTTGTCCCTCTCTCGCTCATACACAGACCCTCTTACCCCACACCCACGCAGAAACACTCGCATACAAATACAGACACATTCTCTGTCACTCACACACACACCCTCTAACCAACACACACACACACACACAAACACACACACACATATAGACACACTGTCTCTCACTCGCACACACACCCTCTTAACCACACATAAACACGCACACACACATACAGACACTCACACACACATATAGACACACTCTCCCTCACACACATACACACCCTCTTAACCACACACACACACACAAACACATTCACACACACACAATTTTAAAGTTTGAAGTGTTAAACTTTTTAAAAAGTTGTTAAAGTGTTCACACACTCTCTCACAAACTCACTCACAGACATTCACACATGGACACCCACTCAATCACACACAAAAATATGTAGGTATTCTATAGTTAATAATAAATACCTACTTGGAAGAACAGTTAATCTTGTCCCCTGTCCAAAGATGAGTTTATTTGCACCTCCACCATACACACAGTAATGTGCCCAATAACACAAACCCCCCTTCAGATTTACCCCAATAATCTCCTGTCCCTGCTGGGACTCTGTGTTAAAACACAATGCCACCCAGTTCCATAATAGTGACAGCATGTGTACACAGATTTTTAAATGACCACTGCTGTGTATTCGGATTATTATTCAAGTTTAACTCATTTTCCATTCGCAGAAACCTAAGGCTCCAATCTGTATATCTGAAATCTAGAATTCCTTCACAACTCTCTCCAAATAAACTTCACTGAGTACAAGAGTTGGGAAATCATTCTATCGGGGTCTGTCTCTGGCTGTTCTCCCATTCTCCACAAATCCTTTCCTTCAGTATTAATCTTAAATTGTAAATAAAAACCGGCCGTACTTATTCACAGAACAATGCTGTAACTCTGACCCGAGTCATACTAAAAGAATTCACAGTGAAACTTTACTTACTGGGCTGGACAGTGAGCTTGGTTCCAGAACCAAATATCAGCTTCGTGTTATCATTCACACAACAGCACAGAGCAATACACAAACTCTGCCAAGTGTGTAGCCTGTGTCCAGAACCAAACTGGGATATTATATTCAGTATTGTGTGTAACCTCTCTCCAGAACCAAACTGGGATATTATATTCAGTATTGTGTGTAGCCTGTGTCCAGAACCAAACTGGGATATTATATTCAGTATTGTGTGTAGCCTCTCTCCAGACCCAAACTGGACCTCACATTCAATCATGTGTCAGTTTAAAATATTAACAAGTGCCGCAATCTCTATCTTCTCCATCTCAGTCTAACTTGGATGAGGGGGGGGTCTCATATATCTGTCTCGTGTATCTTTTACCCACTACCCTCCTGATATGCCTGTCCTCGCTTTCAGAGATCTGTGGGCAAACACGTCAAGGACCGGTTGTCATAATGTCACCATGGCCAATCCACCCTAACCTACACATCTTTGGACACTAAGGGACAATTTAGCACGGCCAATCCACCCTAACCTACACATCTTTGGACACTAAGGGACAATTTAGCACGGCCAATCCACCCTAACCTACACATCTTTGGACACTAAGGGACAATTTAGCACGGCCAATCCACCCTAACCCGCACATCTTTGAACACTAAGGGACAATTTAGCATGGCCAATCCACCCTAACCTACACATCTTTGGACGCTAAGGGACAATTTAGCATGGCCAATCCACCCTAACCTACACATCTTTGGACGCTAAGGGACAATTTAGCACGGCCAATCCACCCTAACCTACACATCTTTGAACACTAAGGGACAATTTAGCATGGCCAATCCACCCTAACCTACACATCTTTGGACGCTAAGGGACAATTTAGCATGGCCAATCCACCCTAACCTACACATCTTTGGACACTAAGGGACAATTTAGCACGGCCAATCCACCCTAACCTACACATCTATGGACACTAAGGGACAATTTAGCACGGCCAATCCACCCTAACCTGCACATCTTTGGACACTAAGGGGCAATTTAGCATGGCCAATCCACCCTAACCCGCACATCTTTGGACACTAAGGGACAATTTAGCATGGCCAATCCACCCTAACCTACACATCTTTGCACACTAAGGGACAATTTAGCATGGCCAATCCACCCTAACCTACACATCTTTGCACACTAAGGGACAATTTAGCATGGCCAATCCACCCTAACCTACACATCTCTGGACACTAAGGGGCAATTTAACATGTCCAATCGTATTCTATAGTTAATAATAAATACCTACTTGGAAGTACGGTTAATCTTGTCCCCGGTCCAAAGATGAGCGTGGTTCCAGCTCCATCATTCACATAGCAGTGTGCCCAATAACACAAACCCTCAGGGACAATTAAACAGCCTGTTCTAGCCCAGCAATGTTATTCCAAGCAGCAGACACCAGCTTCATGTTCCAGGCTGCATCAATTCTATATTTCTGTAACCTCAGTCCATCTATCCTCTCTGTCCATCTCTCTCCTTCCCTGCAGAACTGACCCCGAGCTTCAGGCATCACGCTTAAAGTTTAACATTGTAAAGTTTAAAGTTTTTAAGAAAGTTCTCAAAGCACTTTAGATATTTACGCACACTCTCTTACCCATACACACGTACAGACACACTCTCACTCACTCACACGTACACACTCTAACCAACACACACTGAGAGACACACTCTCTCTCTCTCACACTCACACACCCTTTTACACACACATACACACACCCTCTTACCCACACACACATACAGACAAATACAGACACACACTCATACACAGAAAGGCACATTCACACACACACACACTCATACATCAATAGGTAGGTATTCTATAATTATTAATAAATACCTACTTGGAACCACAGTTAATCTTGTCCCCCGTCCAAAGATGAGTTTAGTAGCACTCGTAGCATCCACACAGCAGTGCGTCCAATAACATAAACCCCCCTTCAGATTAACCCCAATAATCTCCTGTCCCTGCTGGGACTCTGTGTTAAAACACAATGTTCACACACACACACACTCACACACACTCACACACTCACTCACAGATACACACACACACTCACACTCACACATAAGCAGGTAGGTATTCCATAGTTAGTAATAAATACCTACTTGGAACCACAGTTAATCTTGTCCCCTGTCCAAAGATGATCTTATTTGTAATTCCAGTATTCACACAGGAATGTGCCCAATAACACAAACCCTCAGGGACAATTAAACAGCCTGTTCTAACCCAGCAATATTATTGCAGCAGACACCAGCTTCATGTTCCAGGCTGCATCAATTCTATATTTCTGTAACCTCAGTCCATCTATCCTCTCTGTCCATCTCTCTCCTTCCCTGCAGAACTGACCCCGAGCTTCAGGCAACACGCTTAATGTTTAACATTGTAAAGTTTAAAGTTTTTAAGAAAGTTTTAAAGCAGTTTAGACATTCACACACACTCTCTTCCACATACACACATACAGACACACTCTCTCTCACACACACACACTCTCTAACCAACACACACATACAGACCCGCACACACACATACAGACACACACTCCCTTACCCATACACACATACAGACACACTCTCTCTCACACACACACACACACCCTCGAACCAACACACACATACAGACCCGCACACACACATACAGACACGCACACACACACATACAGACACACACTCCCTTACCCACACACACATACAGACATGCACACACACATACAGACACACACTCCCTTACCCACACACACACACAGACACGCACACACACATACAGACACACACTCCCTTACCCACACACACATACAGACACACACACACACATACAGACACACACTCCCTTACCCACACACACATACAGACACGCACACACACATACAGACACACACTCCCTTACCCACACACACATACAGACACGCACACACACATACAGACACACACTCCCTTACCCACACACACATACAGACACGCACACACACATACAGACACACACTCCCTTACCCATACACACATACAGACACACACACACACATACAGACATACACCCTCTTACCCACATGACACATACAGATACGCACACACACATACAAATACAGACACACACACATACACACACAGACACACACACACACACATACACAGTTTTAAAGTTTAAAGTTTTAAACTTTTAAAGTTACTTAAAAGTTGTTAAAGTGTTCACACACACACAATCTCATTCTCTCACACACACACATAAATAGGTAGCTATTCGACAGTTAATAATAAATACTTACTTGGAAGCACGGTTAATCTTGTCCCCTGTCCAAAGAAGAGCTTATTTCCGTCATCCACACAGTAATGTACCCAATAACACAAACCCCCCTTCAGATTAACCCCAATAATCTCCTGTCCCTGCTGGGACTCTGTGTTAAAACACAATGCCGCCCAGTACCATAATAGTGGCAGCATGTGTACACAGATTTTTAAATGACCTCTGCTATGTATTCGGATTATTATTCAAGTTTAACTCATTTTCCATTCGCAGAAACCTAAGGCTCCAATCTGTATATCTGAAATCTACAATTCCTTCACAACTCTCTCCAAATAAACTTCACTGAGTACAAGAGTTGGGAAATCATTCTATCGGGGTCTGTCTCTGCCCATTCTCCCACTCTCCACAAATCCTTTCCTTCAGTATTAATCTTAAATTGTAAATAACACACTTAACGTTTAACATTGTAAAGTTTAAAGTTTTTAAGAAAGTTTTAAAGCAGTTTAGACATTCACACACACTCTCTTCCTCATACACACATACAGACACACTCTCTCTCACACACACACACACTCTGTAACCAACACACACATACAGACACGCACACACACATGCAGACACACACTCCCTTACCCACACACACATACAGACACGCACACACACACACATACAGACATACACCCTCTCACCCACATGACACATACAGATCTGCACACACACAGACAAATACAGACACACACACATACACACACAGACACACACACACACACATACACAGTTTTAAAGTTTAAAGTTTTAAACTTTTAAGGTTACTTAAAAGTTGTTAAAGTGTTCACACACACACAATCTCATTCTCTCACACACAAACACTCACACACTCACACATAAATAGGTAGTTATTCGACAGTTAATAATAAATACTTACTTGGAAGCACGGTTAATCTTGTCCCCAGTCCAAAGATGAGCTTATTTGCAGTATTCACACAGTAATGCACCCAATAACACAAACCCCCCTTCAGATTAACCTCTCCTTCCCTGCAGGCCTGACCCCGAGCTTCAGGCATCACGCTTAAAGTTTAACATTGTATAGTTTAAAGTTTAAAAACTGTTTTAAAGCATTTTAGACATTTACACACACTCTCTTACTCACACACACAACCTCTTACCTACACACATACAGACACACTTGCTTACACACACACACACATGGACACACAGACACATGGACACACAGACACACGGACACACAGGCACACCCATACAGACACACACACACACACCTTTTTACCCACGCACACATACAGACACGCACACACTCTTACTCACACAAGTATAAAGACACACACATTTCCTTACCCACACAGACACACATTTAGACACATTCTCTCTTTCACACACACACACATACACACACAAACACACACACACGCTTACTCACAAACACATACACACACATTCTCTCTCTCTCTCAAACACAAACTTTTCAAGTTTAAAGTTTTAAACTTTTAATGTTTTTTAGAAGTTGTTAAAGTGTTCACACACACCCTGTCTCTCATTCTCCCACACACAAGCATGCACACACGCACACACATACACACACACACGTACACCCTCACACACACACACACACACACACGCACACACACACCACATATTTACACATACACATTCTCTCTCACCCACTCACATACTCTCACTCACAAGCACACATCAATAGGTAGATATTCTCTAGTTATTAATAGATACCTACTTGGAACCACAGTTAATCTTGTCCCCTGTCCAAAGATGAGTTTATTTGCAGCTGTATCCACACAGTAATGCGCCCAATAACACAAACCAACCCCCCTTCAGATTAACCCCAATAATCTCCTGTCCCTGCTGGGACTCTGTGTTAAAACACAATGCTCACACACAAACACACACACAAACACAGATAGATATTCTATAGTTAATAATAAATACCTACTTGGAACCACAGTTAGTCTTGTCCCCTGTCCAAAGATACGTTTAGCTGCAGCTCCATCATTCACACAGTAATGTGCCCAATAACACAAACCCCTCTTCAGATTAACCCCAATAATCTCCTGGGACTGTGTGTGAAAGCGTAATGCACACACACACACACACCCTCACACATACACATACACGCACACACACACACACACTCTCACAAGTAAGTCGGTATTCTATAGTTAATAATAAATACCTACTTGGAAGAACGGTTAATCTTGTCCCCTGTCCAAAGGTGAGCTTATTTCCACCTCCAGCATTCACACAGTAATGTGCCCAATAACACAAACCCCCCTTCAGATTAACCCCAATAATCTCCTGTCCCTGCTGGGACTCTGTGTTAAAACACAATGCCGCCCAGTACCATAATAGTGACAGCATGTGTACACAGATTTTTAAATGACCACTGCTATGTATTCGGATTATTATTCAAGTTTAACTCATTTTCCATTCGCAGAAACCTAAGGCTCCAATCTGTATATCTGAAATCTAGAATTCCTTCACAACTATATCCAAATAAGCTTCAAAAATTCACACCTTTGGACACTAAGGGACAATTTAGCATGGCCGATCCACCTAACCTACACATAATTTGGATACTTTCTCATGTAAAACTCCGTCTGAAACTCTCAGCCTCTTGTACAATTACTGGAACAAATCTGTGGGTTTATTTAAATCACATTTCTCTATTTCCCCCCCTGTAAATAACTCCTAATGAAGTGGTGGGTTGGGACCTGCACTGGAGTTGTGTCTCCGTGTGTAAACCTGGAATCAAAGGCTTTTCTGTGTGTTACCAGCCGGCTAGAAAGACATTCTCATTCTCAATGTACAGACTGGCAATAGGCAGCCCCCCCTCACTGCTCTCCTGTCTAGATTCTCAGGGACACACATTCAGTTGAGGTGAATGAGATTGTTCTGGGATATTCCAGCACTTACTGGCTCCCACCATCACTCTGCTCCCACGGCCAAAAGTCAACTTGTTGTCCCCCATAACTCACACAGTCTTACACCCCCAATACAAACCCTCCCTGTTCATTCAGCGGCCCGTTCTAACCCAGCAATGTTATTACAAGCAGCAGACACCAGCTTCATGTTCCAGGCTGCATCAATTCTATATTTCTGTAACCTCAGTCCATCTATCCTCTCTGTCCATCTCTCTCCTTCCCTGCAGAACTGACCCCGAGCTTCAGGCAACACACTTAAAGTTTAACATTGTAAAGCTTAAAGTTTAAAAACTGTTTTAAAGCATTTTAGACATTCACACACACTCTCTTACTCACACCACAACCTCTTAACGACATGCATACAGACACACTTGCTTACATACACAGGCACATAGACACACACACACACTCTTACAGACACACACACACACACCTTTTCACCCACACACACATACAGACACACATACGCTTACTCACACAAGTATACAGATACACACATTTCCTTACCCACACACACATTTAGACACATTCTCTCTTCCACGCACACACACACACAAACACATACACACACATTCTCTCTCTCTCTCAAACACAAACTTTTCAAGTTTAAAGTTTTAAACTTTTAATGTTTTTTAGAAGCTGTTAAAGTGTCCACACACACCCTGTCTCTCATTCTGCCACACACAAGCACTCACACACTCACTCGCAAACACACACACACATTCACACATACACCATCTCACACACACGCACATATACACAGACACATTCTCTCTCACCCACACATACTCTCACTCACACGCACACATAAATAGGTAGGTATTTTATTGGTAATATAAATACCTACTTGGAACGACAGTTAATCTTGTCCCCAGTCCAAAGATGAGCTTAATAGCAGTTCCAGTATTCACACAGTAATGTGCCCAATAACACAAACCCCCCTTCAGATTAACCCCAATACTCTCCTGTCCCTGCTGGGACTGTATGTTAAAATGCAATGCTCAGGCACAAACACTCACACACATACACATCAATACATAGGTACGCTACAGTTAATAATAAATACCTACTTGGAACCACAGTTAATCTTGTCCCCTGTCCAAAGATGAGTTTATATCCAGCTCCAGCATCCACACAGTAATGCGCCCAATAACACAAACCCCCCTTCAGATTAACCCCAATAATCTCCTGTCCCTGCTGGGACTCTGTGTTAAAACACAATGCCGCCCAGTACCATAATAGTGTCAGCATGTGTACACAGATTTTTAAATGACCACTGCTATGTATTCGGATTATTATTCAAGTTTAACTCATTTTCCATTCGCAGAAACCTAAGGCTCCAATCTGTATATCTGAAATCTACAATTCCTTCACAACTCTCTCCAAATAAACTTCACTGAGTACAAGAGTTGGGAAATCATTCTATCGGGGTCTGTCTCTGCCCGTTCTCCCATTCTCCACAAATCCTTTCCTTCAGTATTAATCTTAAATTGTAAATAAAAACCAGCCGTACTTATTCACAGAACAATGCTGTAACTCTGACCCGAGTCATACTAAAGGAATTCACAGTGAAACTTTGCTTACTGGGCTGGACAGTGAGCTTGGTTCCAGAACCAAATGTGAGCTTCGTGTAATCATTCACACAACAGCACAGAGCAATACACAAACTCTGCCAAGTGTGTAGCCTGTGTCCAGAACCAAACTGGGATATTATATTCAGTATTGTGTGTAGCCTGTGTCCAGAACCAAACTGGGGTATTATATTCAGTATTGTGTGTAGCCTGTGTCCAGAACCAGACTGGGATATTATATTCAGTATTGTGTGTAACCTCTCTCCAGAACCAAACTGGGATGTTATATTCAGTATTGTGTGTAACCTCTCTCCAGATCCAAACTGGGATATTATATTCAGTATTGTGTGTAACCTCTCTCCAGATCCAAACTGGGATATTATATTCAGTATTGTGTGTAACCTCTCTCCAGAACCAAACTGGGATATTATATTCAGTATTGTGTATAACCTCTCTCCAGAACCAAACTGGACCTCACATTCAATCATCTGTCAGTTTAAAATATTAACAAGTGCCACGATCTCTATCATCTCCATCTGAGTCTAACTTGAATGAGGGGAGGTCTCATATATCTGTCTCGTATGTCTTTTACCCACTACCCTCCTGACATACCTGTCCTCGCTTTCAGAGATCTGTGGGCAAACACGTCAAGGACCGGTTGTCATAATGTCGCCAGGGCCAATCCATCTAACCTGCACATCTTTGGACACTAAGGGGCAATTTAGCAGGGCCAATCCACCCAACCTGCACATCTTTGGTCACTAAGGGACAATTTAGCAAGGCCAATCCACCCTAACCTATACATCTTTGGACACTAAGGGACAATTTAGCATGGCCAATCCACCCTAACCTACACATCTTTGGACACTAAGGGACAATTTAGCATGGCCAATCCACCCTAACCTACACATCTTTGGACACTAAGGGACAATTTAGCATGGCCAATCCACCTAACCTACACATCTTTGGAAATTAAGGGACAATTCAGCATGGCCAATCCACCCTAACCTACACATCTTTAGACACTAAGGGCCAATTTAGCATGGCCAATCCTATACTATAGTTAATAATAAATACTTACTTGGAACCACAGTTAATCTTGTCCCCTGTCCAAAGATGAGCTTATTTCCACCTCCATCATTCACACAGTAATGCGCCAAATAACACAAACCCGCCTTCAGATTAACCCCAATAATCTCCTGTCCCTGCTGGGACTCTGTGTTAAAACGCAAAGCTCACACACACACACATACACTCACAGAGACACACACACATAAATAGGTAGGGATTCTATAGTTATTAATAAATACCTACTTGGAACCACAGTTAATCTTGTCCCCTGTCCAAAGATGAATTTATTTGCAGCTCCAGTATTCACACAGTAATGCGCCCAATAACACAAACCCCCCTTCAGATTAACCCCAATAATCTCCTGTCCCTGCTGGGACTCTGTGTTAAAACACAATGCCACCCAGTACCATAATAGTGGCAGCATGCGTACACAGATTTTTAAATGACCACTGCTATGTATTCGGATTATTATTCAAGTTTAACTCATTTTCCATTCGCAGAAACCTAAGGCTCCAATCTGTATATCTGAAATCTAGAATTCCTTCACAACTATATCCAAGTTATAAATGCAAATAAGATCAATACACACACACACACACACACACATACAGACACACACACACACACAGTTTTAAAGTTTAAAGTTTTAAACTTCTAAACTTTTTTAAAAGTTGTTAAAATGTTCACACACACACTCATTCTCTCACCTACACAAGCACTCACACACTCACTCACAACACATAACACACAGACAGATCACTATTCTATAGTTAGTAATAAATACCTACTTGGAACCACAGTTAATCTTGTCCCCTGTCCAAAGATGAGCTTAGTAGCAATTCCAGTATTCACACAGTAATGTGCGCAATAACACAAACCCCCCTTCAGATTAACCCCAATAATCTCCTGTCCCTGCTGGGACTCTGTGTTAAAACACAATGCCGCCCAGTACCATCATAGTGACAGCAGTGTGTACACAGATTTTTAAATGACCACTGCTATGTATTCGGATTATTATTCAAGTTTAACTCATTTTCCATTCGCAGAAACCTAAGGCTCCAATCTGTATATCTGAAATCTAGAATTCCTTCACAACTCTCTCCAAATAAACTTCACTGAGTACAAGAGTTGGGAAATCATTCTATCGGGGTCTGTCTCTGCCCGTTCTCCCATTCTCCACAAATCCTTTCCTTCAGTATTAATCTTAAATTGTAAATAAAAACCGGCCGTACTTATTCACAGAACAATGCTGTAACTCTTACCCGAGTCATACTAAAAGAATTCACAGTGAAACTTTACTTACTGGGCTGGACAGTGAGCTTGGTTCCAGAACCAAATATGAGCTTCGTGTTATCATTCACACAACAGCACAGAGCAATACACAAACTCTGCCAAGGGTGTAGCCTGTGTCCAGAACCAAACTGGGATATTATATTCAGTATTGTGTGTAGCCTGTGTCCAGAACCAAACTGGGATATTATATTCAGTATTGTGTGTAACCTCTCTCCAGAACCAAACTGGGATATTATATTCAGTATTGTGTGTAACCTCTCTCCAGACCCAAACTGGGATATTATATTCAGTATTGTGTGTAGCCTGTGTCCAGAACCAAACTGGGATATTATATTCAGTATTGTGTGTAACCTCTCTCCAGACCCAAACTGGACCTCATATTCAATCATGTGTCAGTTTAAAATATTAACAAGTGCCGCGATCTCTATCATCTCCATCTCAGTCTAACTTGGATGAGGGGGGGGTCTCATATATCTGTCTCGTGTATCTTTTACCCACTACCCTCCTGACATGCCTGTCCTCGCTTTCAGAGATCTGTGGGCAAACATGTCAAGGACAGGTTGTCATAATGTCACCATGGCCAATCCACCCTAACCTGCACATCTTTGGACACTAAGGGACAATTTAGCATGGCCAATCCACCCTAACCTACACATCTTTGGACACTAAGGGACAATTTAGCATGGCCAATCACCCTAACCTACACATCTTTGGACACTAAGGGGCAATTCAGCATGGCCAATCCACCCTAACCTACACATCTTTGGACACTAAGGGGCAATTTAGCATGGCCAATCCACCCTAACCTACACATCTTTGGACACTAAGGGACAATTTAGCACGGCCAATCCACCCTAACCTACACATCTCTGGACACTAAGGGACAATTTAACATGTCCAATCCTATTCTATAGTTAATAATAAATACCTACTTGGAAGTACGGTTAATCTTGTCCCCTGTCCAAAGATGAGCGTAGATCCAGCTCCATCATTCACACAGTAATGTGCCCAATAACACAAACCCTAAGGGACAATTAAACAGCCTGTTCTAACCCAGCAATGTTATTCCAAGCAGCAGACACCAGCTTCATGTTCCAGGCTGCATCAATTCTATATTTCTGTAACCTCAGTCCATCTATCCTCTCTGTCCATCTCTCTCCTTCCCTGCAGAACTGACCCCGAGCTTCAGGCATCATGCTTAAAGTTTAACATTGTAAAGTTTAAAGTTTTTAAGAAAGTTCTTAAAGCACTTTAGACATTTACACACACTCTCTTACCCATACACACATACAGACACACTCTCACTCACTCACACACACCGTCTAATCAACACACACTGAGAGACACACTCTCTCTCTCTCACACACACACACCCTTTTACACACACACACACACACCCTTTTACACACACACACATACAGACAAATACAGACACACACTCATACACAGAAAGGCACATTCACACACACACTCACTCATACATCAATAGGTAGGTATTCTATAATTATTAATAAATACCTACTTGGAACCACGGTTAATCTTGTCCCCCGTCCAAAGATGAGTTTAGTAGCACTCATAGCATCCACACAGCAGTGCGTCCAATAACATAAACCCCCCTTCAGATTAACCCCAATAATCTCCTGTCCCTGCTGGGACTCTGTGTTAAAACGCAATGCTCACACACACACACACACACACACACACACACACTCACTCACAGATACACACACACACGCACCCACACACACACACACACACACACAAATAGTTAATAATAAATACCTACTTGGAATCACAGTTAATCTTGTCCCCGGTCCAAAGATGAGTTTATTTGCACCTCCATAATCCACACAGTAACGCGCCCAATAACACAAACCCCCCTTCAGATGAACCCCAATAATCTCCTGTCCCTGCTGGGACTCTGTGTTAAAACACAATGCTCACACACAAGCACACACACACTCACTCACAGACACACACACACACACGCACACGCACACAAATAGGTCGGTATTCTATAGTTAATAATAAATACCTACTTGGAAGGACGGTTAATCTTGTCCCCTGTCCAAAGATGAGCTTAGCTCCAGTATTCACACAGTAATGCGCCCAATAACACAAACCCCACCTTCAGATTAACCCCAATAATCTCCTGTCCCTACTGGGACTCTGTGTTAAAACGCAATATTCATACAAAAGCACTCACACACACACTCACAGACAGCCACACACACGGGTAGGTATTTTATAGTTAGTAATAAATACCTACTTGGAATCACAGTTAATCTTGTCCCCTGTCCAAAGATGAGTTTATTAGCATTTATAATATTCACACAGTCATGCGCCCAATAACACAAACCCCCCTTCAGATTAACCCCAATAATCTAAGGCTCCAATCTGTATATCTGAAATCTAGAATTGCTTCACAACTATATCAAAATACACTTCGAAAATACACATCTTGGACACTAAGGGACAATTTAGCATGGACAATCCACCTAACCTACACATAATTTGGATACTTTCTCATGTAAAACTCCGTCTGAAACTCTCAGCCTCTTGTACAATTACTGGAACAAATCTGTGGGTTTATTTAAATCACATTTCTCTATTTCCCCCCCTGTAAATAAATCCTAATGAAGTGGTGGGTTGGGACCAGCACTGGAGTTGTGTCTCCGTGTGTAAACCTGGAATCAAAGGGTTTTCTGTGTGTTACCAGCCGGCTAGAGAGACATTCTCATTCTCAATGTACAGACTGGCAATAGGCAGCCCCCCCTCACTGCTCTCCTGTCTAGATTCTCAGGGACACACATTCAGTTGAGGTGAATGAGATTGTTCTGGGATATTCCAGCACTTACTGGCTCCCACCATCACTCTGCTCCCACGGCCAAAAGACAGCTTGTTGTCCCCCAAAACTCACACAGTCTTACACCCCCCCCGATACAAACCCTCCCTGTTCATTCAGCGGCCCGTTCTAACCCAGCAATGTTATTCCAAGCAGCAGACACCAGCTTCATGTTCCAGGCTGCATCAATTCTATATTTCTGTAACCTCAGTCCATCTATCCTCTCTGTCCATCTCTCTCCTTCCCTGCAGAACTGACCCCGAGCTTCAGGCAACACACTTAAAGTTTAACATTGTAAAGTTTAAAGTTTTTAAGAAAGTTTTAAAGCAGTTTAGACATTCACACACACTCTCTTCCTCATACACACATACAGACACACTCTCTCTCACACACACACACACCCTCGAACCAACACACACATACAGACCCGCACACACACATACAGACATGCACACACACATACAGACACACACTCCCTTACCCACTCACACATACAGACACACACACACACACACACACACACACACACACACACTCCCTTACCCACACACACACACAGACACACACACACACACACACACTCCCTTACCCACACACACATACAGACACGCACACACACATACAGACACACACTCCCTTACCCACACACACACACAGACACGCACACACACATACAGACACACACTCCCTTACCCACACACATATACAGACACGCACACACACACACACATACAGGCATACACCCTCTTACCCACATGACACATACAGATCCGCACACACACATACAAATACAGACACACTCACATACACACACAGACACACTCACACACACACATACACAGTTTTAAAGTTGAAAGTTTTAAACTTTTAAGGTTACTTAAAAATTGTTAAAGTGTTCACACACACACAATCTCATTCTCTCACACACAAGCACTCACACACTCACACATAAATAGGTAGGTATTCTATAGTTAATAATAAATACTTACTTGGAAGCACGGTTAATCTTGTCCCCTGTCCAAAGATGAGCTTATTTGTACTTCCACCAAACACACAGTAATGTGCCCAATAACACAAACCCCCCCCCTTCAGATTAACCCCAATAATCTCCTGTCCCTGCTGGGACTCTGTGTTAAAACACAATATTCACACACACACACACTCACAGACACACACACACACACACAATCACAGACACACACACTCACAGACACACACATGCACACACGCACACAAATAGGTCAGTATTCTATAGTTAATAATAAATACCTACTTGGAAGCACAGTTAATCTTGTCCCCTGTCCAAAGATGAGCTTATTTGTAGTTGTATCCACACAGTAATGCACCCAATAACACAAACCCCCCTTCAGATTAACCCCAATAATCTCCTGTCCCTGCTGGGACTCGGTGTTAAAACACAATGCCGCCCAGTACCATAATAGTGACAGCATGTGTACACAGATTTTTAAATGACCGCTGCTATGTATTCGGATTATTATTCAAGTTTAACTCATTTTCCATTCGCAGAAACCTAAGGCTCCAATCTGTATATCTGAAATCTAGAATTCCTTCACAACTATATCCAAATAAACTTCAAAAATTCACACCTTTGGACACTAAGGGACAATTAAACAGCCTGTTCTAACCCAGCAATGTTATTATAAGCAGCGGACACCAGCTTCATGTTCCAGGCTGCATCAATTCTATATTTCTGTAACCTCAGTCCATCTATCCTCTCTGTCCATCTCTCTCCATCCCTGCAGAACTGACCCCGAGCTTCAGGCATCACGCTTAAAGTTTAACATTGTAAAGTTTAAAGTTTAAAAACTGTTTTAAAGCATTTTAGACATTGACACACATTCTCTTAATCTCACACACAACCTCTTACCTACACACATACAGACACACTTGCTTACACACACACACACACACACACACGTAGACAGACACACACAATCCCTTACCCACACACACATTCAGACACATTCTCTCTTTCACACACACAACACACACACACACAAACACTCTTACTCACAAACACATACACACTCATTTTCTCTCTCTCTCAAACACAAACTTTTCAAGTTTACAAGTTGAAAGCTTTAAACTTCTGATGTTTTTTAGAAGTTGTTAAAGTGTTCACACACACCATGTCCTCTCACACACGAGCACTCACACACTCACTCACAAACACACACACATTCACACGTACACCAACTCACACACACACACACACACACGTATACACACACACACACACACGTATATACACACACACACACGTATATACAGACACATTGTCTCTCACCCACACACTCTCTCACTCACATGCGCACATCAATAGGTAGGTATTCTATAGTTAGTAATAAATACCTACTTGGAACGACAGTTAATCTTGTCCCCTGTCCAAAGATGAGATTATTAGCATTTATAGTATTCACACAGTAATGCGCCCAATAACACAAACCCCCCTTCAGATTAACTCCAATAATCTCCTGTCCCTGCTGGGACTCTTGTGTTAAAACACAATGTTCACACACACACACACTCGCACACTCACGCACAGACACTCACACGTACACACACACACACACACACATAAATAGGTCGGTATTCTATAGTTAATAATAAATACCTACTTGTAACGATAGTTAATCTTGTCCCCTGTCCAAAAATGAGATTATCTGCAGCTCCAATATTCACACAGCAGTGTGCCCAATAACACAAACCCCTGTTGAGATTAACCCCAATAATCTCCTGGAACTGTGTGTGAAAGTGCAATGCACACACACACACACACATACACATACACACACATAGAGGTCGGTATTCTATAGTTAATAATAAATACCTACTTGGAACCACAGTTAATCTTGTCCCCTGTCCAAAGATGAGCTTATTTGTAGCTGTATTCACACAGTAATGCACCCAATAACACAAACCCCCCTTCAAACCCCAATAACCTCCTGTCCCTGCTGGGACTCTGTGTTAAAACACAATGCCACCCAGTACCATAATAGTGTCAGCATGAGTACACAGATTTTTAAATGACCACTGCTATATATTCGGATTATTATTCAAGTTTAACTCATTTTCCATTCGCAGAAACCTAAGGCTCCAATCTGTATATCTGAAATCTAGAATTCCTTCACAACTATATCCAAATAAACTTCAAAAATTCACACCTTTGGTCACTAAGGGACAATTTAGCATGGCCAAGGCACCATTGTCTCTCTCTCTCTCACACACACAGTTTTAAAGCTTAAAGTTTTAAACTTTTAAAGTTTCTTATAAGTTCTTAAAGCGTTCACACACTCTCCCATTCTCTCACACACTCACACATACACCCTCACACACACACACACACACACACACAGACACACATAGTTAATAATAAATACTTACTTGGAAGCACGGTTAATCTTGTCCCCTGTCCAAAGATGAGTTTATCTGCACCTCCATAATTCACACAGCAGTGTGCCCAATAACACAAACCCCCCTTCAGATTAACCCAAATAACCTAAGGCTCCAATCTGTATATCTGAAATCTAGAATTCCTTCACAACTATATCCAAATAAACTTCACTGAGTACAAGAGTTGGGAAATCATTCTATCGGGGTCTGTCTCTGCCCGTTCTCCCGTTCTCCACAAATCCTTTCCTTCAGTATTAATCTTAAATTGTAAATAAAAACCGGCCGTACTTATTCACAGAACAATGCTGTAACTCTGACCCGAGTCATACTAAAAGAATTCACAGTGAAACTTTACTTACTGGGCTGGACAGTGAGCTTGGTTCCAGAACCAAATATGAGCTTCGTGTTATCATTCACACAACAGCACAGAGCAACACACAAACTCTGCCAAGTGTGTAGCCCGTGCCCAGAACCAAACTGGGATATTATATTCAGTATTGTGTGTAACCTCTCTCCAGAACCAAACTGGGATATTATATTCAGTATTGTGTGTAGCCTGTGTCCAGAACCAAACTGGGATATTATATTCAGTATTGTGTGTAGCCTGTGTCCAGAACCAAACTGGGACATTATATTCAGTATTGTGTGTAGCCTGTGTCCAGAACCAAACTGGGATATTATATTCAGTATTGTGTGTAGCCTCTCTCCAGAACCAAACTGGGATATTATATTCAGTATTGTGTGTAACCTCTCTCCAGAACCAAACTGGGATATTATATTCAGTATTGTGTGTAGCCTGTGTCCAGAACCAAACTGGGATATTATATTCAGTATTGTGTGTAGCCTGTGTCCAGAACCAAACTGGGACATTATATTCAGTATTGTGTGTAGCCTGTGTCCAGAACCAAACTGGGATATTATATTCAGTATTGTGTGTAGCCTCTCTCCAGAACCAAACTGGGATATTATATTCAGTATTGTGTGTAACCTCTCTCATAACCAAACTGGGATATTATATTCAGTATTGTGAGTATCTCCAGGACTAAACTGGGCTCAGAGGCAGCAATGTGTCAGTTTAAAATATTAACAAGTGCTACGACCTCCATCATCTCCACCTAACTTGGAGTTTAGAAGTTGGACTTGAGTTTAGAAGGTTGAGGGGGGATCTTACAGAGACGTATAAGATAATGAAGGGGATGGATAGGGTAGAGGTAGAGAGATTCTTCCCGCTTAGAAAGGACAGCAGGACTAGAGGGCACAGCCTCAAGATAAGGGGCGGGCGGTTTAGATCAGAGTTGAGGAGGAACTTCTTCACTCAAAGGGTGGTGAATCTCTGGAATTCTCTGCCCGTTGAAGTGGTGGAGGCTGCCTCGCTGAATATATTT
>NW_027650275.1:5000-12500 GCF_965287045.1 Carcharhinus amblyrhynchos | reverse complement strand
CAAAATTCACACCTTTGGACACTAAGGGGCAATTTGGCATGGCCAATCCACCCTAACATACACATCTTTGGACACTAAGGGTGAATTTAACATGTCCAACCCACCACTCTCGCTCTCTCTCACACACACAGTTTTAAAGATTAAAGTTTTAAAGGTTTTAAAAAGTTGTTAAGGTGTTAACACACACTCTCTCATTTGCTCACATCAAGCACTCACACACTCACTCACTCAGACACACATACACTCACATGCACACCCTCTCTCACACACACACACACACACACACACACATAAACAGGTCGGTATTCTATAGTTACTAATAAATACCTACTTGGAACCACAGTTAATCTTGTCCCCTGTCCAAAGGTAAGTTTAGCTCCAGCTCCATCATTCACACAGTAATGTGCCCAATAACACAAACCCCCCTTCAGATTAACCCCAATAATCTCCTGGGACTGTGTGTGAAAGCGCAATACACAAACACACACACACACACACACACCCTCACACACACACAAACACACACACACACACACACACACATACACACACACCCTCTCTCACACACACACACACACACACACGCACACACATGTATATAGGTCGGTATTCTATAGTTAATAATAAATACCTACTTGGAACCACAGTTAATCTTGTCCCCTGTCCAAAGATGAACTTAGTTCCCATTCCACCATCCACACAGTAATGTGCCCAATAACACAAACCCCCCTTCAGATTAACCCCAATAATCTCCTGTCCCTGCTGGGACTCTGTGTTAAAACACAATGCCGCCCAGTACCATAATAGTGACAGCATGTGTACACAGATTTTTAAATGACCACTGCTATGTATTCGGATTATTATTCAAGTTTAACTCATTTTCCATTCGCAGAAACCTAAGGCTCCAATCTGTATATCTGAAATCTAGAATTCCTTCACAACTCTCTCCAAATAAACTTCACTGAGTACAAGAGTTGGGAAATCATTCTATCGGGGTCTGTCTCTGCCCGTTCTCCCGTTCTCCACAAATCCTTTCCTTCAGTATTAATCTTAATTAATCCAGACTGCATCAATTCTATACTTCTGTAACCTCAGTCCATCTATCCTCTCTGTCCATCTCTCTCCTTCCCTGCAGAACTGACCCCGAGATTCAGACATCACACTTCAAGTTTAACTTTTTAAAGTTTAACCTTTTAAAATGTTTAAGAAAGTTTTTAAAGTACTTTACACATTTACACATACACTCTCAAACTTACGTACTCTGTCTTATCCACACACATGTACAGACACACACACTCTCTCTCACACACACACACAATATAGACGCACACATACTGTCTCACCCATACACACATAGAGACACACACACACTCTCTCACTCACACAAACGCACACACACACACACACACACATACAGACACACTCTCTCTCACACACACACACATACAGACACACTCTCTCTCTCATACACACACACACATATAGACACACTCTCTCTCTCATACACACACACATATAGACACACTCTCTCTCTCATATACACACACATATAGACACACTCTCTCTATCTCTCACACACACACACACACATATAGACACACTCTCTCTCTCACACACACACACACACACATACAGACACACTCTCTCTCTCACACACACACACAGACACACACACACACACACACATACAGACACACTCTCTCACACACACAGACACACACACACACACACACAGACATACAGACACACTCTCTCACACACACACACACACAGACATACAGACACACTCTCTCACACACACACACACACACACAGACACACACACACACACACACAGACATACAGACACACTCTCTCACACACTCTCTCACACACACAGACATAAATAGGTCAATATTCTATAGTTAACTATAAATACCCACCTGGTTCCACAGTTAACTTTGTCCCTGGTCCAAAGATCAGCTTGTCGCTACCCCCAGTATACACACAGTATTTAAACCTTTTACAAAAACTCCCCCCTACGTTACTGATCCGACCCGATTATATCTCATTAACTGGTATCACTAATCAGGGACCCTGCGCACCCCGGACATTCTCTCTTCCACCCTCTTCCATCAGGAAAAATTCTGAGGTCCCGTACCGACCGACTCAAGAACGGCTTCTTCCCTGCTGCTGGCAGACTTTTGAATGGACCTACCTCGCATTAAGTTGATCTTTCTCTACACCCTCGCTGTGACTGTAACACTACATTCTGCACCCTCTCCTTTCCTTCTCTATGAATGGCATGCTTTGTCTGTATAGCACGCAAGAAACAATACTTTTCACTGTATGTTAACACGTGACAATAATAAATCAAATATTAAGTTGATCTTTCTCTACACCCTCGCTGTGACTGTAACACTACATGCTGCACCCTCTCCTTTCCTTCTCTATGAATGGCATGCTTTGTCTGTATAGCGCACAAGAAACAATACTTTTCACTGTATGTTAATACATGTGACAATATTAAATCAAATATTAAGTTGATCTTTCTCTACATCCTCGCTGTGACTGTAACACTATATCCGCCACCCTCTCCTTTCCTTCTCTATGAACGGCATGCTTTGTCGGTACAGCGCGCAAGAAACAATACTTTTCCCTGTATTTTGATACATGTGACAATAATAAATCAAATATTAAGTTGATCTTTCTCTACACCCTCGCTGTGACTGTAACACTACATTCTGCACTCTCTCCTTTCCTTCTCTATGAATGGTATGCTTTGTCGGTACAGCGCGCAAGAAACAATACTTTTCACCGTATCCCAATACACGTGACAATAATAAATCAGAAACCAGGCAGTTTAATATTTCCCCGTCCTGTTTGACAGCTCGAAGTCTTGCCAGGATTTACAATCAGACGTGTCCCTGTGGCAAATATTATTTGTCCGTATCCTCTAGCAGTTTCTCCTTTTACAAGGACATAAGAACATAAGAACATAAGAAATAGGAGCAGGAGTAGGCCATCCGGCCCCTCGAGCCTGCCCCGCCATTCAATAAGATCATGGCTGATCTGTCGTGGCTCAGTTCCACTTTCCCGCCCTCTCCCCATAACCCTTAATCCCCTCTCTTATCAAAAACCCATCAACCCGCGTCTTAAAAATATTTAGCGAGGCAGCCTCCACCACTTCAACGGGCAGAGAATTCCAGAGATTCACCACCCTTTGAGTGAAGAAGTTCCTCCTCAACTCCGTTCTAAACCGCCCCCCTTTTATCTTGAGGCTGTGCCCCCTAGTCCTACTGTCCTTTCTGAGCGGGAAGAACCTCTCCACCTCTATCCTATCCATCCCATTCATCATCTTATACGTCTCAATGAGATCTCCCCTCATTCTTCTAAACTCTAACGAGTACAAGCCTAGTTTATTCAGCCTCTCCTCATAGCTCAATGTGCATGAGTCGCAAAAACCCAGCCTGCAGGTGCAGCAGGTGGTCAGGAAGGCGAATGGGATGCTGGCCTTCATAGCGAGGGGGATTGAATATAAAAGTAGGGAGGTCTTGCTGCAGCTGTATAGGGCATTGGTGAGGCCGCAGCTGGAGTACTGTGTGCAGTTTTGGGCGCCGCACCTGCGCAAGGATATTTTGGCCTTGGAGGGAGTGCAGAGGAGGTTTACTAGGCTGATACCGGAACTCAGCACTGCGCCATGTGTGGCTACCATCAATATCATTTCATTCCACTTTGGCCCGGTCCCCTGACTGGGGCAGCAGACAGCAATCCCACGGTTTTCCCTCTCTCCGGGTTACCCGCAGTAACCCTTCCTTGGTCATCCCCCACTTGAACTGGGGCGTTAGAATTCCACCCTGCCTCACTCACACACAGTTAGCCTCGTTTCCCCCGACTTCCCAAAATGAGCTTGTCGCTCCTGTCCCTCACACATCCACCTCTCCCCCCCCCGCCCAGCCCCCCGCACACACACAGTGCCTGACACAAAAACCCTCGTCAAAGGCTCATCCAGACATAAGAACACAAGAAATAGGAGCAGGAGTAGGCCATCTAGCCCCTCGAGCCTGCCCCGCCATTCAATAAGGTCATGGCTGATCTGTCGTGGCTCAGTTCCACTTTCCCGCCCTCTCCCCATAACCCTTAATCCCCTCTCTTATCAAAAACCCATCAACCCGCGTCTTAAAAATATTTAGCGAGGCAGCCTCCACCACTTCAACGGGCAGAGAATTCCAGAGATTCACCACCCTTTGAGTGAAGAAGTTCCTCCTCAACTCCGTTCTAAACCGCCCCCCCTTTATCTTGAGGCTGTGCCCCCTAGTCCTACTGTCCTTTCTGAGCGGGAAGAGTCTCTCCACCTCTATCCTATCCACCCCATTCATCATCTTATACGTCTCAATGAGATCTCCCCTCATTCTTCTAAACTCCAACGAGTACAAGCCTAGTTTATTCAGCCTCTCCTCATAGCTCAACCCCCTCAACTCCGGCATCAGCCTAGTAAACCTCCTCTGCACTCCCTCCAAGGCTAAAATATCCTTGCGTAAGTGCAGCGCCCAAAACTGCACACAGTACTCCAGCTGCGGCCTCACCAATGCCCTATACAGCTGCAGCAAGACCTCCCTACTTTTATATTCAATCCCCCTCGCTATGAAGGCCAGCATCCCATTCGCCTTCCTGACCACCTGCTGCACCTGCAAGCTAGGTTTTTGCAACTCATGCACAAGGACGCCCAGGTCCCTCTGCACCGTCGCCTGCTGCAGTTTTTCTCCACGTAAGTAATAGTCCTTCCTACCATTATTCCTACCAAAGTGGACCACCTCACACTTGCCAACATTAAATTCCATTTGCCATTTCCTGGCCCATTCGCCCAGCCTATCTAGATCCTTCTGCAGACTCTCCACACCCTCCGCACAATTTGCCATTCCCCCAATCTTGGTGTCATCAGCAAATTTCGACACCATACACTCGGTTCCCTCCTCCAGATCATCTATATGATCCTCCAGACTCCAAACCTCGGTTCCATTCTGTCTTCACTGTCAGGTTAATCCTAGCTGGTGTTTCGAACTGAAACCTCTTTTTTTGGGGTTGGGGGGGGTGCTTTAATCCCCGCTCCCCTGTTCAAACACCAGCTCCCATCTCCAACCCCAGGAAAAAATATCCCTTGGACTCATCGGTACAAATGGTGTCGAAATTTGCTGATGACACCAAGATTGGGGGAACGGCAAATTGTGCGGAGGGTGTGGAGAGTCTGCAGAAGGATCTAGATAGGCTGGGCGAATGGGCCAGGAACTGGCAAATGGAATTTAATGTTGGCAAGTGTGAGGTGGTCCACTTTGGTAGGAATAATGGTAGGAAGGACTATTACTTACGTGGCGAAAAACTGCAGCAGGCAACGGTGCAGAGGGACCTGGGCGTCCTTGTGCATGAGTCGCAAAAACCCAGCTTGCAGGTGCAGCAGGTGGTCAGGAAGGCGAATGGGATGCTGGCCTTCATAGCGAGGGGGATTGAATATAAAAGTAGGGAGGTCTTGCTGCAGCTGTATAGGGCATTGGTGAGGCCGCAGCTGGAGTACTGTGTGCAGTTTTGGTCGCCGCACTTACGCAAGGATACTTTGGCCTTGGAGGGAGTGCAGAGGAGGTTTACTAGGCTGATACCGGAGTTGAGGGGGTTGAGCTATGAGGAGAGGCTGAATAAACTGGGCTTGTACTCGTTAGAGTTTAGAAGCATGAGGGGAGATCTCATTGAGATGTATAAGATGATGAATGGGATGGATAGGATAGAGGTGGAGAGACTCTTCCCGCTCAGAAAAGACAGTAGGACTAGGGGGCACAGCCTCAAGATAAAGGGGGGGCGGTTTAGAACGGAGTTGAGGAGGAACTTCTTCACTCAAAGGGTGGTGAATCTCTGGAATTCTCTGCCCGTTGAAGTGGTGGAGGCTGCCTCGCTAAATATTTTTAAGACGCGGGTTGATGGGTTTTTGATAAGAGAGGGGATTAAGGGTTATGGGGAGAGGGCGGGAATGTGGAACTGAGCCACGACAGATCAGCCATGATCTTATAGAATGGCGGGGCATGCTCGAAGGGCTAGATGGCCTACTCCTGCTCCTATTTCTTATGTTCTTAAAAGAAGGGGACGGCAGGGACAAGTTGGGCCGAAGGGTCTTTTTCCCAGCTGTAAACCTCGACGACTCTCCCCCCAGGGATTAGCTGGGGTTAGTCTGTATCCCCCCCCGGGTTCCATCGCACTCCTCAAGCAAGGCTGTCCAAGTGAGGGGGCAGACACCCCAGACACGACCCACCCTCTTAAAGCTCTGGACACTATCCAGGTTTGGGTAGACAAGCGGTGAGACAATGGGTGGGAGTGATAGAACATCCCAGTTCACCCATCCCAATGAGATGCAATATTTTTCCGCTGCTCCATCGACCCCATTTATTACAGACACCGTCTCCCCCCCCCCCACCACTGAGCCAAGTCTCTAACTATTCACAATTCCCCCCTGTCCAAAATGTAGCCGGAAGATCTGAGTGTATAAATCTCCCACTTCAGACACACATCGACAACACTCCTGCACTCACTCGGAATTACAATGAGTCTGCTTCCTGATCCGAAGATAAGCTTGTAACCAGTTCCACTGCCCCCTCAGTGACAATCACCCTGACAAAAACCCTCCCGCTACCTTTCGATCTGATTTATTATTGTCACATGTGTCAGCGTACAGTGAAAAGAATTGTGCGCTACACGGACAAAGCATACCGTTCATAGAGAAGGAAAGGAGAGGGTGTAGAATCTCGTTTTACAATCATAGCTAGATTTTGATTTGATTTCTTATTGTTTTAAGGTTTAAAGTTTTAAAGTTTTTTTAAAAGTTCTAGAGAACTGCATACACACACACTCTCTTACCCACACACACACACACACACACACATACACACAGATACACACACACACACACACACACACACACACACACAGATACACACACACACACACACACTCACTCTCATACACCCTCTTACTCACACACCCATACAGACACATTCTCTCTCTCTCTCACACACACACTCATACACACTCACTCTCATACACACTCATACAGACACATTCATTCACACATACACTCTCTGACCCACACACGCATATACAGACACAACCTCTCTCTCTCACACACACTGTTTTAAAGTTTAAAGGTTTAAATTTAGCACGCAGTGAAAAGAATTGTACGCTATACAGACAAAGCATACCGTTCATAGAGAAGGAAAGGAGAGAGTGCAAAATGTAGTGTTACAGTCACAGCGAGGGTGTAGAGAAAGATCAACTTAATATTTGATTTATTATTGTCACATGTATTGGGATACGGTGAAAAGTATTGTTTCTTGCGCGTTATACAGACAAAGCATACCGTTCATAGAGAAAGAAAGGAGAGGGCGCAGAATGTAGTGTTACAGTCGTAGCTAGTATCGTAGCAATGTCACAGACAGTGGGCACCCTGAGAGACAGAGAGAGACAGACAGACAGAGACAGAGA